>NW_006922517.1:213812-217460 GCF_000298275.1 Orycteropus afer afer | reverse complement strand
TTTTTTTTTTTTTGGTTACCAGGACTGGGAGGGATGTGGAGGGAACACTCCAAAAATGAAAAAATAAAATAAAAAGATGTCTATTTATACTCTGGAGGCAGAACTGTCCCTCAGGAAGCTTCCTTTTTTGTTCTTAAGGTCCTTAACTAAGTGGATTAGACCCACTCACAGTATGGATGGTAATCTGTTTTACTGAAGGCTAACTGTTAATCAGTTGTAAATATTTCATAACAACACCTAGACATCATAATCTAACCCAGTTGACAATAAAATTACTCTTCAGAGTCATCTTTCACAAAGCTATCCACAGCTGAAAACTCATAGCCATCAAGCCACTGTGTAGCCCAGGGTGCTTAAAACTATTCAGTCTTTTGAGCTGCTTGTCGATGGCGGTTGGCCTTTGGCCCTGTGTTAACAGCACAATCAAAAGCTCCCAGTTAACATAGTTTGGTATTACCGTTATCTCTAACAACCAGATCCTGATTTTTCACTTGCTCTAGTAGAAATACTCTGGAAAGAAGGCCTGTGTTGTTGGCTCTACTCACTGAGTCACCTTAAATCACCTCACTTCCCACTACCTGTTTTTCTCATCTGTATCAGTTAGAGTTCAATCAGAAAAACAGAACTGCTATGAGTAATACCGAATAGAGAATTTATTATAGGGCTTAGACTTTACACAATTATGGGAGGTGGTGAAGCAGTTTATGCAGGTTGTTGCCTCTAGCGCTGAGTCTGAAATAGCTATAAGTTAGCCAGAATGAGGATCAGAAAGAAAAGCTGCTTGTTAATGAGAGCAAGGAGCTCTGATAGCGTAGTGTCTAAGGCACTTGACTGCTAACCAGAAGGCTGGCAGTTCAAACCCACCAGCCACTCCTTGGAAGGAAGGTTGGGCAATCTACTTCCGTAGTGATACCACCTCAGAAACCCAAGGAGGGGTCGCTATGAGTCGGGTCCGACTCGATGGCACATAACAACAACAACAACGAGAGCAAGGACAATCTGGAACTTGTGAAGATAAACTGAAACCCATGAGAGTAGTGGACGCATCAGAACAAACAGAACCTTTGTCTCTCACATCTCAATCTTGATGCTGTGGGTGACCTCAGGAGAAACTGGGACTCTTCATCACTGAACTCCACTTCCACTTGACACAGGCCTCTGAAAAGCTGAAAGTGTGTATCTGATGGTGGTTAGAGGGGCTGCTGTTCTGGATGCTGCTCCACACCAAGGAGTAGAACAGCAACATAAGTAACCAACCTTCCAAGAGTAGAAATTATGACTGCTGCTTCACTTCTCCCTTCCAAATATCACCCAAAATGTATCTTGTGGCTTATCCTAACCCAACCCATACAGGGAAAAGAATTCTGTGAAGAAATATAGTATGAATTTACCAAAGTTGACATAGTATAAAACTACCACATCATCTATGAACCAAGAAACTTCATTTCCCTTAGCCTATAAATTGCAGGTTATATGGATTATTGTGAGGATAACAAGAGATGTCAGAAAATGCTGTGGCACATGGTAAATGAAATCTCAGCCATGAAAATGAAAAAAATTTGCATTTTTTAAACACAAAATAGTTTCAGCCTAGATATTTTCCCTTGAATTTGAGTTTCATATAGCCAATTTCCTACTTGACATCTTCTTTTGTATATCTGATACATTAAAATTGTCTAAAACTGAACCCTTCACCTATCTCTCTCTTCCTCCCTCCACATCAAACCATTCTACCTAGCCTTCCCAATTTTTAATGAATGCCCATGTCATCCCCTTTCACACTGATTCTGGGGATTGTCCCTTTGCCATTGAATAAAAAGTGTAATGCCAGCATAAATTTGAAAATTGATTGCATATTGAGCCATTCTCTCTTTCTATGCTTATAGGAATTCTGTTAAGGACACCATGTGAAGAAGCCTTCAAGCTTGGGCCAAACTTCTGAGAGCTGTCCCTTGACTCCTCTCTCTCTAATATATCATAGTCAATCCATCTCCTGATGGATTCCTGCAAGGAACTCTTGTTGGCTCAACATTCAAAATATATCTAGGATCTAACCATGTAAATTTGCTTTTACACCTCAGATATACTGAATAAGAATCTACATTTTAACAAGACCCCCAAGTGATTCTTATGCACATTATGTATACACAAGAATCACCTGGGGGTCTTGTTAAAATGTAGATTCTTAATCACCTGTTGGAAATGCAAATTTTCAGCAGGGGGTAGAACCAGAATGAACCTGTTTAAAGCTCTGCCACAACCATCACTCTGGTCCAAGCTGCCACTAGTGTCACTCATCTGGATTTTTGCCATAGCCTGCAGATTAGGGTTCCCAGATAAAATACAAGGCACCCCATTAAATTTTATTTTCAGATCAACAATAGATGATTTTTTTTTAGTAAATATCCCTGATCTTTCCTCTGCTTTCCTTTTCCTTAGCTTTCTTTGTGGCTTGCTCCCTCCCTACCTTCAAGTATTTCCTCAAATGTTAGCTTTTCAGTGAGGCTTTCTCAATTTATTTTAAATTGCAGCCCCTTCCTCAATATTGTGTGTCCCGTTTCCTGTTTATTTTACTCCATAGCAATCATTACCATCTATCATACTATATGTTTTGTTTATCCTCTGTCTTCCCACATTAGAATCTAAGCTCCATGAGGGCAGTGTTTCAGGATTTTTTAATATTTTGTTCACTGATGTACCATCAGCACTTCCAACAGTGCCTCATAAACAGTAGCAGTCAATATATACTTGTTGAGTGAATGAATGGATGGATGGACAAACCTGTATTTGAACAGGTGTATCTGGGCAAAATTTCTCTTTGCCCAGGGCTTTATTGTAGAAAGAGAAGGTTGGAAATGGGTATCTGGTAGCTGTGGGTCCTTAACAGAGTTGTCAAGTGTTATTTCAGTTAGACTGGCACAGAGTTTCAAACTAGTTCATTTTGGTCCAATCCCTGCTGAAAATTTGCATTTCTACGCCAGATATGGGAGCTCTGGTAGCATAGAGGCTAAGGCACTTGACTGCTAACCAGAAGGCTGGTGGTTCAAACCCACCAGCCACTCCTCGGAAGGAAGATGGGGCAATCTACTTCCGTAGTGATACTGCCTCGGAAACCCAAGGAGGGGTCACTGTGAGTCGGGTCTGACTCGACGGCATATAACAACAACAACAACATAACAACCCCAGATATAGTGATATACTGAATCCCAGATGATTCTTATAGATGTATATATAAGAATCACTTGGGTATCTTGTTAAAATGTAGGTTCTAATTCAGTATATGTACGGTGAAAATGCAAAATCTCAGTAGGGGGTTGAACTGGAATGAACCAGTTCAAAGCCCTGCACAAACATAAAGAGTAACAATTACTTAAGAAAAAAGAAAGCTAACATTAAAATTAAGAATCCAAAGAAGTATGATTAGTGTAGGAATATTTTGGGTAGTCAGGCTGCTATTTTGGTACTCCTCAAATCACACCATATGGGAACTTCCTAAAGGCAAAATAATCTGTCTCCAAAAATGAAAATTAGCAATTTAGGCAATTCCACACCAGTAACTGGCCGACACACTCAGGTGGCTGTGGCTAATTTATCTTTTGATCCCTGTGCTCAAGCCAAGAAAATAGTAATAGCAACCATTTATCACTG
>NW_006922517.1:206775-213687 GCF_000298275.1 Orycteropus afer afer | reverse complement strand
AAGTGATTTTCCAGTAGCTACTGTGGTAAGAGGGAGCTTTGGTAGCGTAGTGCCTAAGGCATTTGACTGCTAACCAGAAGGCTGGTGGTTCATGAAATAGGACCAAATGCGGTTCCCTACCCAGTGCGCAGTTAAGCCAAAACAGTTTACACACCAAGTGATTAAGAGGAGAGAAAATTATTTATTGCAAAGCGGCAATGCAAGGAGTAGGGGTACCCCCGTACCCAGATCTGACTCCTCGAAACTCCATCGAATTACAGTTTTGTAGGTTTCAGAAGAGAGGATTATGCATAGTCATAAAAATCTCAGGACTTTGGGCGTGAAATGGTTGACATTGGCTGAAATATTAATTCCCAGTAACTTTGTTCCTTTCTGCCCTACTGCGCATGCCCACGGGCCAGAGTTACTTTTCAAGTTGTTTTCTAAGAAACATTAACGTGTTTATTACCTGTGCCTAAGGAAATAGTAGGAAATAATGTTTTTCCATTCAGTTCTTAAGGAACTGAGCTTATCGCATTTACTCATCTGTCTCCAACCAGAGTCCTATGTGTTTACGCATCTATCTCCAACTGGGGTCCGGGGTGGGGAAATAGTGGAGGGTAATTAAGTTTAATTATCTACTCCCATCTGGGGTCCTATCTGCTCTAATTATCTGCCTTAACTAGGGTGGGGAAAATAATTTTGACTTTACTAGGTTTCAGTTCAAATTCACCAGTCACTCCTCAGAAGGAAAGTTAGGCAATCTACTTCCATAGTGGCATCGCCTCAGAAACCCAAGGAGGGGTCTCTATGTGTCAGGTCTGACTTGACAGCATATAACAACAACAACAACAACTGTGGTAAGCAGAATAACTGCCTTCTAATATGTCTATGTTCTAATTACTGGAACCTGTGAATCTGTTATCTTTACATGGCAAAAGAGACTTTGCAGACGTGATTAAATTGAGATACAAAGATTATCCTGGATTATCTGAGCTGTTATTGTTGTTAGTTGCTGTTAAATCTATTCTGACTCATGGTGACCCCATGTGTGTAGAGTAGAACTGCTCCTTTTTTAAGGCTCTGACCTTTTGGAAGCAGATCACCAGTCCTTTCTTCTGAGGCATCTCCAAATGGGCTCAAACCGTAACCTGAAAAGTGCTGGGGTCCGGCCCTGGAGCGCTGTACCCAATAGTCCACACCACAGTTCACAAAGAAGAGAGTTTAATTAAGAGGTGTACCAACAAGAGACAGACGGGGTCTCAGTGACTCCAAAAACGCACACTCTGCTCAGCACTTACAATCAGGGGTTCTTATACTAAAGAAAAAGAGACAAAGCACGTATGCAGGATTGCTTAACAATTTTCCAAAAGTTAGATAGAGCAATGGGTAATTAAGAAAGGAATGTTTCCTGTGAGTCTCTGGCAGTCAGGTAATCCTTAAGAGGCTCCAACTGGGTGTTTGTCAAGCCTTTGACATAGACAGCTCTGTTCTAGATCACAGGATATAGCAGGAACTGATAACTGAAAGAACAACTAAGAGAGAGAACAAGTTAATTATAACACAAGTTTGAAGCCAGGCTTTAAAGAAATGGCATCTTACCAAAAAAATAGAGTTTTATTCTAACAATATGAAGTCAGACCTAATAAAGCAAAAATCTTTATCCTCACAAAGCCATCAATCTTTTGGCTAGTAGTCAAGTGCTTAACTGTGCCACCCAGGGACTCTATGGGTTATCTGAGTGGGCCTATTGTAACCACAAAGGTCTTTATAAGAGGGAAGCAGGAGAGTTAGTTGTAGAACATGTGATGATTGAAGCAAGAGGTTGGAGTATGTGAGGAAGGTACCACACCCCAAGGAATGCAGGTGGTCTCTGTAAGCTAGAAAGGGTAAGGGAATGAATTTTCCCCTAGAGCCAGAAGGAATACAGCCCTGCTGACACCTTGATTTTAGCTCTGTGCGACCCATTTCAGACTTCTGACCTATAGAACTATAAGATGTATTGTTTTAAGATGTTAAAATTTTCAATTTATTACAGCAGCTATAGAAAACTAATACCGTGACCCAGCTGCTAAGTAGCAGAACCGAGATTTTGCAAATAGGTTTGTTGGGTTTCAAAACCAGTACTCTTCCCCACTATAGAAATGTGGTGCTTTTAAACAAACTATGGGTACAAAAGTGAAAGATTTAAAAAAAAAAAAAAAAGCTGGGTAAAACAAGAACAGCTTAGGGAAGCTTGCTGCCAAATCTTCTTGCCAAAAAATAGCCTCTTCCACTGGTCCAATGCTTTTCATTTCAATAGTTCTAAAGTCATTTGGATTATGAAGTACTCTTTTTTTAAATCATTGCAAACACCTCTGAGAAGATTTAAAGACCACTGATACTTTAGGATGAATTAAGGTAAGATTCAGGGGACAGCGGCGGGCCATTGGTAGAACTCTCACCTTCTATGTGGGAGACCCTGGTTTGATTTTTGGCCAATGTGTCTCACACACAGCTACCATTCTCCCGTCAGTGGAGGCTTGTGTGTTTCTATGATACTAAATAGGTTTCAGTGGAGCTTCCAGAATAAGATGGACTAAGAGGAAAGACCTGATGATCTACTTTCAGAAATGAGCCATTTAAAATGTTATGGACCACAACAATCCGACCTGCAACCAATCATGGGGATGGCCCAGGACTGGGGTGCTTTTCATTCCATCGTACATGGGGTCACCATGAGTCAGAATTCACTTGATGGCAACTGGTTTGGATTTTTTCATGCAATAACTTAGCAAGCATTCCCCAATAGGAATAGTAATTATTGTTGTTTTGCTTTGGAAGGTTTTGAAAACTCACCTGGCTTGTTGCTAATCAATGCATGTCCTTCTCTGAGGCTAGTCAGAACACCAATAGACAAAGGAGAATGGCCAGCTGAGTGGATGACTTAAGAGATTTTAATCTCATGCTCTCATTTCCAATCCTATCTTATCACCTTGAGTAATCCCAAGAATTTGGAGGGAAATTAAAATTAGTTTTCTCCATTAAATAAACTTAAAATCCTTTCCTTAATTCAAAGAAATATTTGGCATGACAGTATATTGTTAGTGGGATCCTCAAACACACCATATAGAGCTCCCCAAAGGCAAGAAAAGTTCTTTTCTCTGCTTAGCTCATTTTGGTTATTTAGACACTATCAAGAATATATTCAAAACCACAAAGGAATGTATTAGGAAACACCACTAACTGGCAGGTGGAGTGGAATATGAAGAAAAATAGATTTTGTTCTTCCCACCCTTATGGAATGTGTGGTGCTACCTCCAACCCAACCCTGTGTCAGATTAATTGTTGGGAACAATAACAACAACAAAACAAGCAAGTTAATTGGGAAATATTGGTAGAGGAGGTGGAGGATTTAACAAAAGAGATACTGACCATTTGTTTTTACAACATTATAATTATAAAGTTAAAGGCACATCCTTGGCAGAAATATGATCAATTACATGCTTATGGAAAAACATACCAAACATCTTAATTATAGTAGATAAATATTGTACAATATCATCCACTGCTATTTTGGGTACCAAACAATCAATATCTAACAATGTTTATTTAAACATTTCTTTAACTAAAAACATAAGGTTGAGACTCCTGGTTTTGGCTACAAAAGGCATTTATTATCAATGCCATTAAAGAAGCTCTTTTAATTGAAGAACAATCATTCATGCTTTGTGCTTTACCTGGCTACTAGATTGAGGGACTACAGAAAGTTAGTGTAAAAGGAAGTAATAATTTGGCATTATCTATCTTTTTGTATTCAGTAAAATAATACCTTTTAAATATAGAAAAGAAATAAAACAAACAAATAAACAAACAAACAAAAAAGCAAAGGGAATGATTCCAGGAATGTTTATTCTTATTAAAATAACTACTCACCAGATGCTTCACCCCAGAAAAATAACAAAATAGAGTAGAATAAATATTAAGAAAAATCAATGTAAAGCAAGATCCAGAAGTAATGGAAAAATTTTCTCTAACATACATTCTTGATTTTAAACTGTACAAAAAAGATATGCACACTTAAATTCTTGGGAATGTCTTGTCTACAGTGTTGTTTTAACCATTCTTTACATCTGAAGAAAGAATAATTTTTAAAAAGCCAAACAAAGATCAATATAAAATAATTTGTTCACAAGGCAGCAAATTTAACATTTGAAAAAGGTTGATATTAAGCTAGGAAAGTTAATATGTCTATTTTCACAGCTGACAATACTTCTTTAGACTATTCTACAACACTAAATATTTTAGTTGTGTTTTAATCTTTGAAATTCAAAAGGCATCTTTGGATATCTAAGATAAATGGTACCCCATAGTTGAGTCTGAGCCAGCTCTGGTTATCAAAGTGTCCTTGTTATCTTCAGACTGAGGCAGAGTTGCTGAGTGAATACAGAAAAGTAAAATAAAGAACTTCAAATATTCAGATATCAAATTCAAATATAAATCCTTTTGCCTTCTGTATGGTGGTGGTGGTGTGTGTGTGTGTGTGTGTGTGTATGAATACACACACATTTACAAAAACTTGTTGTCACTAGTTACCAGTAAGCTTGTTACTAACTGAAAGCAATGTTTTGGATTCCCTACATATATACTTCTCTGTCCAGTGAATACAGCTTCTCTGTAAAGCTAATAGGAGTTTAGGATTGCAAAAGAGACTTGTAGCAGAGAATTCAAAAGTGGCTAAAGATTTTTTAAAAAATGCTTTCTTTCTGAACAGCATGTTTCCTGTTCTTGTAGTAAGGCCTGAAATTTATATTCTTGATTATTCTCAGACTATAGTCTGATACTTTCACTGTCGTATGACATGCACATGGGGGCAAGAAGAAGACTCGAACATACATAATAATAATGATAACAAAAACAGTAACTGGCTATGCTCAACTGCCTAAAAAGAGGGAGAGATGTTTCTTTTTTCAACTTGGCTATGGAGTGAGAAAAGTCTAGTATATATTTTTCATATCTATTTCTTCTAGAAGAAAACAAGTTGTAGTATCATGGGTGTCTGGAATTAAAATAAGAAACAAATATATTAAAACTCATATTGGAAATATGGAAGACCGCACAGGCATTGATCTGAAAAAGAGCCTAGACATACAAACTCACTCATATTTCACTGAAATGGGTTTGTCTTTCTAGACTAGTAATACCTTCATCAAAAGATTCAGTTCACTCTGTAAGATAGGTGAAAAAAAAAATGGAACTTTTCCAAATGTGAAAAAACAGTATGTAATAATGTTGTAAACTTTTTTATGTGTGTAAGAGAGAAAGGGGGTAGGAGAGGTAGAAACCTATGCCCCAACCCCCACCTGATTTTAGATACTGCTCTATAAAAATGATTTTTCACATTTATTACTGACATCAAAGGGAAAAAATGACATTTACTGAGTACAAAGTCTATGTGTCAGGCATTGTGCTAACAGCTTTACATATGGTGATATAACAAAATGTTAGGAATTTCCTTACATTTTCTCCACTTACATATTCTGTATATGAAGTTCTACCCTGCAATTAACATGAAAAATTAAATAGTGATACAAATACCTGACCTTCGACCAGTGTATTAACTTCCAGGGGGATTTCTAAATTCAATATGGCAGAGGGAACAAGCCTCTAAATTTCTCAAACACACTAACTAGCAAGTGCAAATGTTTTAAACTAAAGAAAAGTATAGATTTGGCTAAAAGGTATCATACCTAGATAAATTGTATTTTTTGGTAAAAACAGCTTTGTGCAATAACATCATTTTAAAGTCCCTTTGAGAGGTTATCTGAAACATTAAAAGATAATTAAAATATATTAAATTATATATACTAAGTAAGGGCTTGATTCTATCTAAAAAAAAAGGCAAAGTTAAAGAATCCAAGTAATATTGTATTGCTCATATATGTTAAAGATGGTAGTGTTAATCCTTGAAAAAATCAATTGCAGAAGAGGCTCAAATTTTTTTACATTTCTTGACTGAGGCTAGTAGAGAGACTACACTAAGAAAAACTTTTTATAGCTGAACTCTGCAGGGATAAATAAAAAACCAGTAGTGAACTAGAAAGGTTGAAGAAAGAATTTTATGTGTTTTACAAGAGGAAGATGGGAGGCAGGGAACCCTATAACCCTTAAATACCTTTGAGCTACAAGATAAAAAAAGGAAGAAAATATTGGAAAGTTGTCAAGTCATTTTTAAAGATGAAGAACCAACCAAACCTAGCTCACTGGAATGAAGTCAAAGAAAACATAACTAGAGCATCTAAAAAAGTAATTGCAAGAACAAAGATGCAGGAGAAAAGAAAGCCTGCAATAAATAAGGCACGTCTATTTTCAAACAGTTTTTACTGTTTTCCTTCTAAAACCTAGATGCTTTAAACAGTGCTTTCAAAGTCATTGCTCCCCAGTCTCACAGGGATAGGGCTCAAGAACCTTAAGGTCATGTTCTCAAATCTTCAAATGTTTAATTATTCTCTTTGGACTTCCCTCTCTCTCTCTCTCTCTCTCTCTCTCTCTCTCTCTGTGTGTGTGTGTCAAATTAAAAAAAACTATCATTTTAGCAGCAATTCAGCAATCTTTAATTGTATACTTGTTATAAACTTTACTTCTCTACCTATCTGTTGCTAGTGAAAACAACAACAACAAAAATACTGGAAATTCACTTCAAATAAAGCTAGGTTCACAGCTGATGACCTGAAAAAGATATTTTTGTCATTAGACAAATGTAACCCAAATACAACTTCTAATACAAGAACATGAGTTCAACATAAAATCCTTCCACAATACTTTGAAAAGCTAAGATAACTTCACAAATGCTCTGTCAGTGCATAACAAATTAAGCTAGTAGTACTCTCTCTGCCCTTTTACAATGCAGTGTCATCTTCCCTGAAGTCTCCTACCAGGAGTGAGTGCTTGTCA
>NW_006922517.1:198799-204480 GCF_000298275.1 Orycteropus afer afer | reverse complement strand
TTTTAATTAAAAAAGTAAATTAACCTGGTATGAAAGTGTACTAAAGTAGTCTCTGCTAGAAAAGTGGGGAGAAATTGTATAACCAAATGAAATTCTACTTCTCATAGCCAAGGTACTAGATTTTACCCCATTTGTGGTTGCTATGTATAAACTACATCAGGTTACAATTACATAACTAACATTTATTATTAAGAAAGACTTCGGTTTATTATTGGTCAATATAGAGCAAAACTTGCCAAGATAGACTGTGGATGATAAAAGGAATATACAATACAAACTATGGTTGAGCAAGCCATTGTACTTACAGTTTAAGGAAGAGAGAAGAAAGTACAACTGAAACAGATGAAGCAGCCATTGCAGCGGATCCCATCCAGGGCTGCAAAACCAAACCAATGGGCATAAAAACTCCTAGAAAACAAATTTGGATTTGTTAGAGCATATAGTACTAAGGAGATCACCATAAATATACAAAACACTTCCTTTTTTGATGTTTTTTCAGCATTTTATCTTTTTGTTGATGGAGATAAGTGTTGTTGCCAATTTTCACTAATAGAATGTTGACATTCTTATACATGTCATCAATGTTCATTACAGCTGAAAATTATAATTATTTGTTTTAGCATTACTTCTCATCAGACCAGGAGAATGTATACAAAAATTAAGCACAAAACTAATAATAAAACTGAAAATTCAAATAGGATAGGTCTCTAATGACTTCAAAAGAAAAAGCAATCCTGGCTAACAATCACATACCAGCAGCTATGGGAATTCCAACCAGATTATAAATCAGAGCAAAGACAAAATTTATCCGAATCCTCTTGACTGTCTTTCTTGATAAGTCAATACTTGCCACTACATCCAGAAGATCATTCTGAGAACAGAAATATTTGTGATGTTAGTGAGAGACTCTAACTTGATTAGTAACTTTTATATTTGATACTGTATATATTGACAATTATGTACACCTTGAGATAATAGGTGAATTAACTATAAATCTTTGTTGTTGTTGTTGTTGTGTGCCATTGAGTCAGATCTGACTCATAGCGACCCGTATCTAAGATTTATAGTCTTTCACTATAAATTTTAGATACTGCTAAATATTTCAGTCAGCATTGAGCAATGTTTTTCTGGAATTTTTCTCAGGATTTTGAAAACTCTCTTAGGGCTGTATGCTGGTACAGAAATTAAATATCTTTAATATAACTTCAGCAAATATTTGTTGAAGATAATTTTATTGTAAGCATATTCCTAAATCTTATTATTCACATTGACCAGTTTTTGTTGAGTCAGTTCCAACTCATGACAACGTCATGTGTGTGAGAGTAGAACTGTGCTCTACCAATGAATGGCTTTCAACGACTGAATTTTCAGAAGTAGATCACCAGGACTTTCTTCCGAGGTGCTTCTGGGAGCTTCAAACCTACAGCCTGTCAGTTAGTAGCCAAGCAAAATTACCATTTGTACCACCCAGGGATTCCATTATTCACTTTAGGAGCTTGTAATTCATATTTGTTTAGTTGGACTGAGACAATCAGGAGGTAACTGGTAACACTTTCCATACTCCCAGGCCAAATTGTTGCATTCATAATGGTTAGGAACATGGGAATTAAAAGGATAGATTGTGCTTGATATACTTTACAAAACTATCACTGACTATGTGGGGAAGCATGTTGGTTAATTTTATGTGTCAGTTTGGCTAGACTATGGTGCCCAGTTGTTTGGTACAAACACTAGTCTAGATGTTGCTATGAAGGTATTTATATGTGATTAATGTTTAAAATGAGTTGACTTTAAATAAAGGAAATTATCCTCATTAATGTAGGTGAGACCCATCTAATCAACTGAAAACCTAAAGACCAAATCCTGAGGTTTCCAAGAGGAGAAGGAACTTTGCATCAAGACTGTAAAATATCCTGCCTCTTTCCAAACTGCCACCTGACTACTGGATCTCAAACTCAAGACTGCCAAGGTTTCCAGCCTGCTGGATATTGAACTTACAGCCTCTAGAATCATGTAAGCCAATTCCTTATTATATATACCAATGACCTCCTGATTTTCTGTGTGTGTATACTATATGGGTATGTTATATGTGTGTGTACACATAAAATACACACACATAGAAAATCAGGATGTAATCAGTGTGTGTATTATAAGTACATATATATGTATATAATACACATACACAATACAATACACACACACACACAAATAGAAAATCAGGAAGTAATTAGTAATACCTTCTATATCCTCTATAGATACATTAGATATATAGATATCCTCTATAGATACATATATGTGTGTATATAGATAGATTGAGATATGTAGATATATATAGAAAATCAGGCGGTAATTAATAATTTTGACTTTCGATACACTACACGTACACACTCTTTCTCTATATATATATGTATACACACACACACACACACACACAAAACAACCCATTGCCACTGAGTCTATTTCGACTCATAGCGACCCCCATTGCATTTCCAAGGAGGTAAATCTTCACGGCAGTAGATTGCCCAGTTTTCCTTCCATGGAGTGGCTGGTGGGTTTGAACCTCCAACCTTCTAGTTAGCAGTCAAATGCCTTAGGCACCGCACCACCAGAGCTCCATATGTATATGTATGTAATGTGTCTCTGTGTGTGTGTGCATATATACCTATGGAGAGAGAGAGAGAGATCCTACTGGTTCTATTTCTCTGAGGAACCCTAACAAATATTTTGGTGCCTAGGGTGGTTCTACAGAAAAAGAATCCTAAGCATGAGTTTTTAAAATTGGTTCTGGGGTTCCTGAAATTGGTTTTCTAATCTGATTAGATTTAAAGGGAGCTCTGGTGGCCTAGTGCCTAAAACATTTGACTGCTAACCAGAAGGCTAGCAGTTCAAACCTACCAGCCACTCCTCGGAAGGAAGACTGGGCAATCTACTTCTGCAGTGATACTGCCTCGGAAACCCAAGGAGGAGTCACTATGAGTCAGATCTGACTCCATGGCAGTGAGTTTTTTATTATTTTTTTAAATGACTTTATATCCAATAGTAAAGAGGGCACTGATAGTCCATGACATGATATATAAAATATTACCATTGAGTAATTCTAATCAAATATTTATAAGAGATAAGGCTCTGGGTAATAGTGTGCTTGGTACCTTAGAACATTTCTGTCAAACTATTGCATATAATGGGATAGGCTGGTTGCCCAAAATTTGGGTGAACAAAGTGGGAAAAGAAAAGGATGAATACAGGACTTCAAATTCTCAGCTTAAAGTACTGCATAAACAAAAATTTTTATGTGTTTCCTGAAAGAAAATTTTATATCCTGTAGCCACAGAGCTGAGGTTGCTGAAAATCAAACTTAGAATCTCATCTAAAGAGTGACAGAATTACAACACCAGTTGAATTCCTAACTTTACAGGATGTCTGATATTTCTTTCCCCATTCTGTTCAGCAAAAATTGGATCTTGAAAATATGAATGGGAACATAATGGCAGATACAGGTAAAACTTGAAACACTGAAGTTCTAAATTGCGCTGAATTTTTTTTTACCAGTAGAAGCAGCCTGTCTTAGTTATCTAATGCTGCTGTAACAGAAATACCACAAGTGCATGGCTTTAAAGAACAGAAATTTATACTCTCACAATTTAGGACACTAGAAGTCTGAATTTAGGGAACTAATTCTAGGGGAAGGAGCTCTGGTGGCATAGTGCCTAAGGCATTTGAATGCTAACCAGAAGGCTGGTGGTTCAAACCCACCAGCCACTCAATGGAAGGAAGACTGAGCAATCTACTTCTGTAAACATTAACTGCCTCAGAAACCCAAAGGGGGTTGCTATGAGTCGGAATCAACTTGATGGCAGTGAGCTGAGTGCTAGAGGAAGGCTTTCTCTTAGTTCACACTTTAAGTGGAAGATCACTCTATCCTTTCAGCCTCTGTGGTCCCAGTGTTCCTTGGAGATCTTCATGTGCCTAACATCAATATTCCTCCCCCGGGTCTAGGAAGTTCATGGCACAGGGACCCTGGATCCAAAGGTCCGGCTCCTCTCTCCTGGTGGTAGTAGGTCCCTGTTTCTCTGCTTACTTCTCTCTTAGATAAAAGGTGACACAGGGCACACTGCAGGGAAATGCCCCTTACTCAGATCAAGGCTGTGACCTGATTGAGGTTACTGCATTCTACCCTAATCCCTTTACAACTGATTGGATGATTACATCAGATCACATCACGGGCAATGATCACATCATTACTTAACTGTCAAATTACATTGTTACATAACTGCCTAACAACTGAGAATCATGGCCCAGTAAGTTGACACTACTTTTGGAGGACACAATTCAATCCCTGAAACAGTCCTCCCACCTATCTGAGGAAATTAATCCTGCTTTGCCTGAGAAACTGTAATTGCCTCCCCTTAGGTAGGTGACATGCAACACTGCTGAACTTCTAGACCTATAACTAAACTGGTGTTGATTATAAAGCCAAGTAATATGAAATCTTTGATAACTTCAATCTTTTCTTCATTTATCATGATGCTGCTTATTGGTCCAGTTGTGAGAATTTTTGTTTTCTTTATTACATCTTATGAGATGTAATTCTTTATTACATCTTATGAGATGTAATCCATACTGCAGACTGCAGTCTTCAACCTTCATCAGTAAGTGTTTCAAGTCATCCTCACTTTCACCAAGCAAAGTTGTGTCATCTGCATACTGTAGGTTGTTAATTAGTCTTCCTCCAATCCTGACGTCTCATTCCTCATATAGTCCAGCTTCTAAGTTTATTTGCTCAGCATACAGATCTAATAAGTATGGTGAAAGGACACAACCCTGACACACTCCCTTCCTGATTTTAAACCATGCAGTATCCCCTTGTTCTGTTTGAACAACAGCCTCCTTGTCTATGTATAGGTTCCTCACGAGCACAATTAAGTGTTCTGGAATTCCAATTCTTCTCAAAGTTATGCATAATTTGTTAGGATCTACACAATCAAATGCTTTTGCACAGTCACTAAAACATAAGAAAACATCTTTCTGGTATCAACCAAGATCCATCTGACATCAGCAATTTATTTCATGGTCTCTTCTGAATCAAGCTTGCATTTCTGGAAGTTCTCTGTCAATATACTGCTGCAACTGTTTTTTAATTATCTTCAGCAAGATTTTACTTGTGTGTGATACTAATAATATTGTTTGATAATTTCCACATTCTGTGGGATCATCTTTCTTTGAAATGGGTACAAATACGGATCTCTTCAGTCAGCTGGCCAGGTTGCATCTTAGATGGATACTCACAAGCTTTTAAGATCCCAGTCACTAGTCACCAAAGTAGGATGGAGAACAATGTTTTTGTGTAGTATGTTGTATCAATTGAGCTTGATGTCCCCCACAACCATGGTCCCATAGGGCTAGTGATTCATTCCTGCAGGGTGTTTGGGTGTGGCTAAGAAGTTATCACATGTTTGCCCCATTGTTGTTGTTATTGTTAAGTGCCGTTGAGTCTTTCCCGACTCATAGCGACCCCATGCACAGCAGAATGAAACACTGCCCGATCCCACACCAGCCCCACAATCCCTGCTATACTTGAGCCTATCATCGCAGCCACCATGTCAATCCATCTCGTTGAAGGCCTCCCCCTCTTTCGTCGACCCTCCACCCTACCAAGAATGACAACCTTCTCCAGGGAATGG
>NW_006922517.1:197954-198699 GCF_000298275.1 Orycteropus afer afer | reverse complement strand
AAAAAAAAACCTGTTGTTGTAGAGTCAATTCCAACTCATAAGGACCCTACACGACAAAGCAGAACTGTCCCATAGGGTTTCCAAGGCTGAAATCTTTACAGAAGCAGACTGTCTCATCTTTCTCCCATGGATGGCCGGTGGTTTTGAACTGCCGACCTTTTGGTTAGCAGTTGATAGCTTAACCACTGTGCCAGCAAGGACTCAAACAGATAACTTGTACACCAATGGTTGTTGCAATATATTCACAGTAGCCAAAAGGTGGAAACAACCCAAGTATCCATCAACAGATGAATCAATAAACAAAATGTGGTATATACATATGGTGGAATATTACTCAACCATAAAGAGAAATGCAATCCTGATACATGCCAGAACACATATGAACCTTGAAAACATTATGTGAGTGAAATAAGTCAGAGAAAAAAGAACAAATATTGTACTATCTCACTTATATGAAATGTCTGCAATGGGCAACTGCATAGTGACAAAAGTTTATTCGTGGTTACCAGGGGCTGTGGGAAGGGGAAAATGGAGTTATAGCTGAAGGGAGTACTGAGTTTGTGTCTGGGGTGATGAAAAAAATTTAGAAATGGATAGTCATGATGGAAGAACAACATGATAAAAGCAAATGCAAAGACACATGACAACAATTAATCCAAAGACTATGCAACGCTAAAGAATAATGTAGAATCTGCAAAACACCGCATAACGTGGATGAACTTGGAGGACATTATGCTGAGCGAAA
>NW_006922517.1:167393-168341 GCF_000298275.1 Orycteropus afer afer | reverse complement strand
TTTTGGTCAATGACATGAGACAAAGTATATGTGAACTGCTGTATGAAAAGTGAATTTACTCTGTAAATCTTCACCCAAATCCTAAAAAAAGAAAATACAACATACCAAAATCACTGGGACACAGCAAAAGCAGTGATCAGAGGGCTATTTATAGCAATACATGCACACATCAAAAGAGAAGAAAAAGCCAAAATCAACACCTTAACCCAACATCTCCAACAATTAGAAAAAGAGCCACAAAAAGGCCTACAGTCACCAGAAGAAAAGCATTACTAAAGATTCGAGCAGAAATAAACAAAACAGAATACAGAAAGATGATGAAAAAAATCAAGAGGACTAGAAGTTGGTTCTCTGAAAAGATTAATAAAATTGACAAATCACTTGCAAACTTAACAAAGGAAAAAAGGGAGAGAATACAAATAACATGAATAAGAAACAAACTGGGTAACATTACAACAGATCCAACTAAAATAAACAGGATATCAGGATATCATGAAGAACTATACTCCAGCAAATCTAAAAATCTGTAAGTAATGGACAGATTTCTAGAAAAATGCTACTGCCTTAACCTAACACAGACTGGGGAGGAGAATTTGAACATAAAAATAAGAAAAGAAATTGAACAGGTCACAAAAAAATTACCAACAAAATAAACTCTGGCCCAGACAGTTTCATTGGAGAGTTCCAACAAATGTTCAAAGAAGAATTGATACCAATCCTACTCAAACTATTCCAGAACATAGAAACAGATGGAATAATCCCAAATTCATTTTATGAAGCAAACATAACCTTGTACCAAAATTAGGCAAAGGAAAACTGCAGACCAATATTCCTCATGAATATAGACGTAAAAATATTCAACAAAATCCTAGCCAACAGACTCCAACAACATATAAAAGTAATAATACATCATCACCAAGTGGGGTTCGTACCAGGTATGCAAGGATG
>NW_006922517.1:159583-166529 GCF_000298275.1 Orycteropus afer afer | reverse complement strand
ACATAAATGGAAGAACATACCATGCTTGTGGATAGGAAAATTGAACACTGTGAAAATGTCAATACTACCCAAAGCAATCCATACATTCAATGCAATTCCAATCCAGATCCAATCTACATTCTTTAAGGATATGTAGAAAACAATCACTAATTTTATATGAAAAGGAAAGAGATCTCAGATAAGCAAAGTACTACTGAAGAAGAAGAACGAAGTAGAAGGTCTCACATTCTGAGATCTCAAAACTTACTGTATACAGCCACAGGAGTCAAAACAGCCTGGTATCGGTACAACGACAGTCACACAGACCAGTGAAATAGAATTGAGAACCTGGAAATAGATCCATCAGCCTATGTTCAGCTGATCTTTGACAAAGGGCCAAAATCCATTAAAGGGGGAAAAGACAGGTCTTTAACAAATGGTGCTGGCAAAACTGGTTACTCATTTGAAGAAAAATGAAACAACATCCATACCTCACACGATACACAAAAACTACCTCCCCGTGGATTGAAGATGTAAATGTGAAACTGAAAACTATAAAGTTCATCGAGGAAAAAATAGAGGCAAACTTACAAGCCCTACTTCATGGCATAAATAGAATAGAAAGCATACCCTAAAATGCACAAACAGCAGAGGATAAACTAGATGAATAGGACCTTCTAAAAATTAAATTTTATGTGCATCAAAAGACTTCTCCAAAAGAGTAAAAAGAGAACCTACAGATGGGGAAAAAATATTCGACAATGACAAGGGATGTATCTCTAAAATTTATACGAACTCCAACACTTCAACATCAAAAAGACAGAGAATCCAATTGGAAAATGGGCAAAAGACATGAATAGACACTTCACCAAAGAAGATCTTCAGGTGGCCAACAAAAACATGAAGAAATGTTTGCAATCATTAGCCATTAGTGAGGTGCAAATTAAAACAATGAGATACCATCTTACCCTAGCACTGATAGCAAAGTTGAAAAAAGACAGAAATTACCAAATGCTGGTGAGGATGTAAAGATTCTGTAAAGATTTCCAGCCTTGGAAACCAAATGGAGTTGCTATGAAATGGAAACAACTTGATGGCAGTGAGTTTTTGGTGAGGATGTAGAGAGACTGGGACTCTCATACACTGCTGATGGGGCTTTAAAATTATACAACCACTGTGGAAATCAATATGGCAATTCCTTAAAAAGTTGTAATTAGAAATAACATTTGATCCAGCAATACCATTATTAGGTATATAACCTAAAGAAGTGAGAACCAGGACACGAACAGATAAATGCACACCCACATTCATCACAGCACTATTCACAGTAGCAAAGAGATGGAAATAACCAAAATGCCCATCAACAGAAGAACTGGTAACCAAACTATGCTACATAAACACAGTGCAATACTACGCAACACTAAATAATGTAGAATTTGTGAAATACCACATAACATGGGTGAACACCACAGAAGGCCAAATATTGTATTATTTCAGTATGGTAAAAAGTCAAGGAAACGTTTATATATGGAAGGAAACTTTCTCTATTGGTTACCAGGGATGGAAGGGGAGGGAAGGGAACATTGCTAGATAGGTAGAGAGAAGTATTGGTTTGGGTGAAGGGAAGGGCAATATACCAAAAGTGAACGATCAACACAGTGGCACTGAGGAACAGGAAGACACAGAGAGGTACACAAGAGGTACAGACAACAAAGATAAACTATTTTACATGTATGATACTGCATTATCGGTGATAAAAAAAAACATTAATCTACAGGTAAATAGATGGATAGACAGGCTGAATGATCAGGTATGTCTAGGCAAAAGGGAATGTACTCATGAACATATATAAGGTTGGCAGACAATATTTCTACATACACACTTGTATGTACTGTAAGAATGTCCATATAACTAGAAGTAATGGGGGGCAAAGTTATGATAACTTCTTAGGCACAGTCAACCACCCTGATGGCGTGAATTGTTGGACCTGTGGACTCAGGACCATGCTCACAGGGGACATCAAGCTCAATTTGCATAGCATACTGCACATAAACACTGTTCTACATCCTATTTTGGTGAGTAGCAACTGGGGTCTTAAAAGCTTGCAAGTGGCCATCTAGATGCAACGATGGTTCTCTCCTCATCCAGAGCAAAAAAGAATGAAGAAAACCAAAGATAAATGGAAACAATTAGTCCAAGGGACTAATGGACCATGCAATCTTCAGCCTATATGACCATGAGACTAGAAGAACTAGATGGTGCCTGGCTACCACTGTCAACCACTTTGGAAAGGAATCAGCGCAGGAGATCCTGAATAGAGTGGGAGAACAATGTGGAGCTAAACTTAAAATCATAAAAAAAAGGTTTACTTGTCTGATAGAGCCTAGTGAGACCCCCAAGACTGTGGCCCCTAGTTACCTTCAGATTTGGAACTGAACTCCTGTGGATTCCAGCCAAACAGTAGACAGGAATACAGGGTAAACACGTACATCAAATAGATACACTCCTTGGAGCAATCAATCGTGGGAGAATAGAAGTGCAATGTTTGTACAGGGAGATAGCTTGTGGGGCAGGAGTGCATGGGAGGGAAGGACACAGGGAAGAAGTAAGGACAGGGAGGAAGTGGGAAGAGAGTTGTTACACTGTGGGGAATTGCAGTCAATGTCATGAAACAAAATGTGTATGAACTGCTGTACAGAAAATGAATTTGCTCTGTAAACTATTACTCAAACGACAAAAAAAAATTAAAATTTTTTTTAAAAATTGTAGATGGGTAACAAGTAAACAAAGGGATAACTGTGCACTAAGACATATCATCAAACTCACCAAAACCAAAGACAAAAGAAAGAATCCTGAAAGCTGCATGGGAAAAACGAAAAGTTACCTATAAGGGGGAATCAATAAGACTAAGCTCAGATTTCTCAGCAGAAACCATGCAGGTGAGAAGACAATGGGATGGTATATATAAAACCCTGAAAGAGAAAAATTCCCAACCAAGAATTATATGCCCAGCAAAATTGTCCATCAAAGATGATGGTGAAATTAAGACATTTCCAGATAAGCTCAAACTAAGGGAATCCGTTAAAACCAGACCAAGCTTACAAGAGATGATAAAGGGAGTCCTTTGGACAGAGAAGCAACAACAGCAAACAACAACTGACCATTACACATGATGATATATCCCAGAAATCAACCCAGCCCTGTAAGTATCCAAAGAAAATAAGCCTACAAGATTGTAAACAGGGAACCAGAGACATCAATTGACAAATGAGGACAACTACAAACCAAAAAGAGGGAAAAAACTGTGTTGCTACAGAACTTCTAGATGGTAGGGAAGTCAAGACAACTACAAGATAGAACAGACTGTTCTAAACTTGGGAAGAAAACTATAAATGACAGGGTAACCTCAAAGAAAAATGATAAACCTTCACATCAAAAAAGAGGACCAGCACAAATATTTAGCAAATACTAAAGCAATAGCAATGAAGGAAGTGATAACACAATTCATAAACAAAATGAGCTCAGCATAGAAAATTACATGGAGCAAGGAAATCAACACCATGAAAAAGCATGTAACAAAACGACAACGACAAATCACAATAGCAAAAAGATGGAAACAACCTATGTGCCCATCAAAAGAAGAATGGGTAACCAAACTACAGTACAAACGCACTATTCAACACTGAAGAATAATGTAGAGTCAGCAAAACACCGCATAACATGGATGAATTTGGAGGACATTATGCTGAGTGAAATAAGTCAATCACGGTAGGACAAATACAGTATTAGTTCATTGTTGTGGAGGGTCAAGGATAGGTTTACATATGGAAGGAAGTTTTCTTTGTTCATTGCCAGGGGTGGGAGGGGAGGGAAACACTGCAAAAAAAAAAAAAGAATGCATTGACCCATGTCACTTTAGTTTTGTGTATTTCACTGTACATAAATTATATTGTAATAAAATGCATTTTTTTCTTTTTTAAAAAAAGGGATAACTGTGATGGTTAATTTTATGTGTTAACTTGGCTAGGCTATGGTGCCCAGTTGTTTGGTCAAATACTATTCTAGATGCTGCTATAAAGGTATTTTGTTGATTTAATTACCATTTATCAGTTGACTCTAAGTAAAGGAGATTACCCCTGATGATATGGGTGGGCTTCATACAACCAATGGAAGGCCTTATGAGCAAAAACTGAGGTTTCCTGGGGAAAAGGAATTATGCCTCAAGTCTGTAACCTAGACATCCTGCCTGAATTTCCAGTCTACTGCCTAGCCTATGGATTTTGGACTCAAGGTTACTGAAGTTTCCAGCCTTCTCCCTTACCTACAGATTTTGGTCTTGCCAGCCCTTCTAATTGCATGAGCCACTTCCTTAAAATAATTCAGTCTCTCTCTCTGTCTCTGTCTCTCTGTCTATCCTATTGATTCTCTTTTTCTGGAGAACTCTAATAGAAATAGTTTCTCAAATGTTAGGCTACAGTACTCACCCTTATCAAAACCACATCAGCTGCTTCAATGGCTACATCTGTGCCTGTGCCAATGGCAATTCCAACATTAGCCATTGCCAAAGCTGGAGAGTCATTTATTCCATCTCCTACCATTGCTACTCGTTTCCCCTCCTCTTGAAGTTGTTTCACCTTAGCAACCTTGTGGGAAGGTAGAACTTCAGCAAATACCTTAGTAATGCCAACCTATATAAGGAAAAATAAAGTTAATTCATTTCAAGAAATATTATTGAGCATCTGAAACATGCTTAGCAATGAGCCATCATTTTCACCCATTAGATACCCAAACTTTAGAATACTGACAATGTCCAGTGTTAGTAAAAACGTGGAGAAATGAGTTCTCTTATACCGTTAGTAGATGTGTAAACTGTAGGGTATTTATTTGGCAGCATCTATCAAAATGTGTACATCCTTTGGCCCAGTAATTCCCCTTCTAGCTATATTTTGGACATACTTTCACATGTACAAAAAGATATATGTTCAAGGATGTTCACTACTGCTCTGTTCGTAAAAAAAAAAAAAAAAAAAAGTTGAAAACCACCTACATCCATCATAGGGGAATAATTAAACAAATTATGATATATACATACAATGCAATTCCATGTAGCAATGTAAAAAGAATAAAATTATTTTTTATGTTCAGGAATAGGAAAAGCTCCCAGGCATATTGTTATATTAGACAAAAGCAAAATACTAAACTATCTGTCCAAAATGATCCAATTTATGTTGAACATACCAGAACTATGTATTTGTATATGAACATGTAAGTATATGAAAAAGTCTGTTGTTGTTATGTGCCGTCAAGTCAGACTGACTCATAGCGACTCCTCCTTGGGTTTCCGAGGCAGTATCACTGCAGAAGTAGATTGCCCAGCCTTCCTTCTGAGGAGTGGCTAGTGGGTTTGAACTGCCAGCCTTCTGATTAGTAGTCAAGTGCCTTAGGCAGTATGCTACCAGAGCTCTCTGAAAAAGTTTAGGGGAGTAGAAAAACTCTAGGGAAGCAGAATTGCATCAGAGCATGGTAAAAGGATGGCTTAAAATTTACACTTTATATCATTCTATATTTTTTTAATATAAGAATTATGAACATATGGCTGGTATTATTCAAAGAAGAGAGGAGAAGATATTCCAGAGTGGAAAATAATAACATAAGAAAAGTTTTGAAGGTAAGGCAAATTTGGGGATCAGTAGCAGAAAAATGGTATGTCAAAGTAATGCATTAGAAAGACTGTTCCATCAGTGTTGTTCAGGGTGGACTAGTGGGGGGAAATACATGAGGCTATTGCCATATATTAGGCATGGGACTATGAAAGTCTGGTTTAGGCTGGTAGTATTGAGGAAGAGTATGAGCAATATGTCAAAGGAATCATCAACAGAAACTGCTATACATTCCCACACAACTACTAATAAACTAGTTGTTGTTGTTATGTCCTGTCAAGTAGACCCCCGACTCATAGTGACCCCTCCTTGGGTTTCTGAAGTGGTATCACTTTGGAAGTAGATTGTCCAACCTTCCCTCCAAGGAGTGGCTGGTGGGTTTGAACTGCCGGTTTTCTGGTTAGCAGTCAAGTGCCTCAGGCACTACACAACCAGAGCTCCTAAAACTAGATAAACAGCTTTTACTAACAGTAACAAAGTCCAAAGACCTTCCAGCATGACACACCAATTTTTCTTTAAGGAAGCAGCTAGGGTTACTCAATGATAATGAAAATAATAGGTAATATGGACTATTTTAGAGTCTGAAGGCAAAAAATAAAATGTATATGAAGAATAAGAAATTACCAACCACATACCCCCACTCCAATAACTAAGTAAACCAATTACCTGAGAAGCAATAGATCTAGCTGTTTTACTGTTGTCTCCAGTCATCAGAACTACTTCTAAACCCATGGATTTCAGAATATGAACAGCCAATTCTGCTTCAGGCTTCACTGTATCAGCAATGGCTATCAACCCACACAGCTCATCTAATATAGGAACAGCAAAAATGAAGAGAGCTTTAAATACAATGGAAGAATATTACTTAAAACTTCAGAGGTAAATGAATTACATTAAGTTCATTAATGTTCAGGGCTTAGCTTAACACAATATATCTGTGAGTCCAATGAAACTTCATACCACAAACCCAGCAACGAACCTCAATATTTGGTAATGAAAATTCATAGAATAAGGAAGGGATAACTAATATATGAGTACTAGGGGTTAACTGTTGTTGTTATGTGCCATCAAGTCGGACCCGACTCATAGAGCCCCTCCTTGGGTTTCCGAGGCAGTATCACTATGGAAGTAGATAGCCCAACCTTCCTTCCGAGGAGTGGCTGGTGGGTTTGAACTGTCAGCCTTCTGGTTAGCAGTCAAGTGCCTTAGGCATTACACTACCAAAGCTCCTAGGGGTTAACAGTTGTTTGTTGTTGTTGTTGTTATGTGCTGTCGAGGCGGCCCCGACTCATAGCAACCCCTCCTTG
>NW_006922517.1:157465-159378 GCF_000298275.1 Orycteropus afer afer | reverse complement strand
TTGGAGACAAAACTGGCATTTTATACTGGAAAAACAAATCACTTGCAAGTACTAATTTTATTCTAGTTTTTAAAAAATTAAAATAATATTATCTGCTTCTTCCTGATCCTAGAGAAGCTATAGTAAGATACTGCCTTAATACTTGTTGTTGTTAAATGATGTCAAGTCAGTTTTACCTCCCAGTGACCCTATGTACAACACAATGAAACACTGCCTGGTCTGCACCATCATCACAATCGTTGCTGTGCTTGAGTCCATTGCTGCAGCGACTGTGTCAATCAATCTAATTGAGGGTCCTCCCCTTTCTCGTTGACCCTCTACTTTATCAAACTTGATATCCTTCTCCAAGGATAGGTCCCTCCTGATAACATGACCAAAATAACGAGACGAAGTCTAGCCATTCTTGCTTGTAAGAAGGAAGCATTCCAGCTGTATTTCTTCCAAGGCAGATTTGTTAGTTGTTCTTACAGTCCATGGTACATTTAATATTCTTTGCCAACACCACAATTCAAATGCATCAGTTTGTCTGTTAAATTCCTTTTTCATTGTCCACCCAGCAGATGCATATGAGATGATTGAAAAAACAATGGCTTGGGTCAGTCACACATTAGTCTTCAAAGTAACATCTTTGCTCTTGAATACTTTTAAGAAATCTTTTGCAGCAGATTTGCCCAAATGCAATATATTGTTTGATTTCTTGACTGCTGCTTCCATGGATGTTGACTGTGGATCCAAGTAAAATTAAATCCTGGAAAACTTCAATCTTTTCTTCATTTATTATAATGTTGCTTACTGGTCCAGTTGTGAGGATTTTAGTTTTCCTTTTATTGATGTATAATCCATACTGAAGGGTATAGTCTTTCATCTTCATCAGTAAATGCTTCAAGTCTTCTTTGCTTTCAGCAATCAAGTTTGTCATCTACATATCACAGGTTGTTAAAGATTTTTCCTCCAATTCTGATGCTGTATTCTTCATCTAGTCCAGCTTCTCAGATTATTTGTTCAGCATACAAATTGAATAAGTATGGTGAAAGGAGACAGCTCTGACATACACTTTTTCTGATTTTAAACTGCCTCTTGGTATATATACAGATTCCTCATGAGCACAATTAAGTCTCCTGAATTCCAATTCTTCACAATGTTATCCATAATTTGGTATGATCCACACAGATGAATGCCTTTGCATAGTCAATAAAACATAGATAAACATCTTTCTGGTACTCTTGCACTCACACAAGACCCATTTGACATCAGCAATGATAACTCTTGTTCCACGTCCTCTTCTGAATCCAGCTTGAATATCTGGCAGTTCCCTGTCTAGGTATGCTGCAATACTTTTTGAATTATTTTCAGCAAAATTTTACTTGTATGTGGTATTAATGATATGGTTCAATAATTTCCTTATTCTCTTGGATCAACTTTCCTTGGAATTGGCACAAATATGGATTTGCTCCACTTGATTGGACAAGTCCAAATTTCTTGGCATAAACAAGTGAGCACTTTCAGCACTGATTTGTTGAACTATCTCAACCAGTCACCGGAGTCTTGTTTTTAACAAATTTCTTCAGTGCAGCTTGAACTTCTTCCTTCAATACCATCAGTTCTTGATCATCTGCTACCTTCTAAAATGGCTGAATGTTGACCAATTTTTTTTAGTACAGTGACTCTGTGTATCCTGTCCATCTTCTATTGATGTTTCCTGCATCGTTCAATATTTTGCCCACAGAATCCTTCAATATTGCAACTCAAGGCTTGAATTTTTTCTTCAGTTCTTTCAGCTGAGAAATATTAAGCACGTTCTTTCTTTTGATATTCTAACTCCAAGTCTTGGCATGTTTCATTATAATACTTCACTTTGTCTCCTTGAGCTGCCCTTTGAAATCTTCTGTTCAGATATTTTACTTCAGTATTTT
>NW_006922517.1:153346-156604 GCF_000298275.1 Orycteropus afer afer | reverse complement strand
AGTCCCTTAGACTAATTGTTTCCATGCTTCTTTGGTTTCCTTCAATCCTCTTTGCTCTGGATGAGGAGAGACTCATTGCTGCATCTAGATGGCCACTTGCAAGCTTTTAAGACCCTAGTCGCTACTCACCAAAGTAGGATGTAGAACAATGTTTTTGGGCAGTATGCTATGTCACTTGACTTTGATGTCCCTGTTACCATAGTCCTGAACTCACAGGTCCAACTACTTGTTCCCTCAGGGTAGCTGGCTGTGGCCAAGAAACCACAACAACCTTGCCCCTTGTCAGTTCTACTATACACCTGGATATTCTTACAGCACATACAAATAACCATGTAGAAACATAGTCTGCCAACCCTACACATGGTCATGGGCACACTACTCCTGTCTAGGTAAACCTGATCATTCAGCCTGTCCACTCATCTATACACCAATAGATCAATGCTGGCCATCACTGACAATGCAGTACTATACATGCAAAAGGGTTCACCTTTGTTGTCTGTATCTCCTGT
The DNA here is from genome assembly GCF_000298275.1 of Orycteropus afer afer. Lineage (NCBI taxonomy): Eukaryota > Metazoa > Chordata > Mammalia > Tubulidentata > Orycteropodidae > Orycteropus > Orycteropus afer. The sequence continues at coordinate 156,095 of NW_006922517.1, read as the reverse complement.
GTACCTCTCTCTGTCTTCTTCTTCCCTCAGTGACACTGTGTTAATCACTTACATTTGGTACACTGGCCTTACCTTCACCCAAATCAATGCTTGTCTCCACCTATCTAGGAGTTTTCCCTCCCTTCCCCTCCCATTCCTGGTAACCAACAAAGAAAGCTTCCTTCCATATATAAACCTGTCCTTGACATTTTAAAATAGTGAACTAATACAATATTTGTCCTTCTGTGATTGACTCGTTTAATGCAGCATAATGTTGTCAAGGTTCATCCATGTTATGTTGTGTTTCAGATTCTACAAAATTATTTAGTGTTGCATAGTATTGCATTGTGTGTATGTAGCATAGTTTGGTTACCCATTCTGCTGATGGGCATTTAGGTGGTTTCCGTCTCTTTGCTATTCTGAATAGTGCTTCAATGAACATGGGTGTGCATGTATGTATTCTTATCTTGGCTCTCACTATTTTAGGATATGTACCGAATAATGAGATTGCAGGATCAAATGGCATTTCTAATTCCAACTTTTTAAGAAATCACCACACAGTTTTCCACAGTGGTTGTATCACTTTACAGTCCCACCATCAATGTATGACAGTCTCCAATCTCTCACATTTAAGCATTTGCAACTTTCTGTGTTGCTGAAGTTTACTATTATTAGTCCTGGGGTGAGATGGTATGTCATTGTTGTTTTGATTTGCATCTCTCTAATGGCTAATGATGGTGAACATTTCTTCATGGGTTTGTTGGGCACCTGCATATCTTCTTTGGTGAAGTGTCTACTCATATATTCTGCCCATTTTTAACTGGATTGTCTTTTTGTTGTTGAGGTATTGAAGTATTCTATAAATTTTAGAGATAAGTCCCTTGTCAGGTATGTCAATGCTGATGTTTTTTCGCAATCTGTAGGTTCTCTTTCTACTCTTTTGGAGAAGTCTTTTGAAGCATATAAAAAATTAAATTTAGAAAGTCGCAATCATCTAGTTGGCCTTCAGTTGTTTGTGCATTTTGAGTGATGCTTCATAGTTTATCAACTTTGTGCCATAAATAAGGTTTGGGAGCTCTGGTAGCATAGTGGCTAAGGCACTTGACTGCTAACCAGAAGGCTGGTGGTTCAAACCCACCAGCCACTCCTCGGAAGGAAGGTTGGGCAATCCTACTTCCGTAGTGATACTGCCTCGGAAACCCAAAGAGGGGTCGCTATGAGTCGGGTCCAACTCGATGGCACATAACAACAACAACAACAACAATTCACCCCTATTTTTTCCTTGAGGAACTTTATAGTTTTAGGTTTCACATTTAAGTCTTTGATCCATGTGGAGTTAGTTTTTGTGTATGGTGTGCAGTATGGATCTTGTCTCATTTTTCTCCACATGGATAACCAGTTTTGCCAGCACCATTTGTTAAAGAGACAATCTCTTTCTCCCATTAATGGATTCCGGCCCTTTGTTAAAAATCAGCTGACCATAGGTCGATGGATCTATTTCTGGGTTCTCAATTCTATTCCACTGGTCTATGTGTCTATCATTGTACCAATAGCAGGTTGTTTTGACTACTGTAGCTGTATAATAGGTTTTAAGATCTGGGAGTGTGCAACCTCCTACTTTGTTCTTCTTCTTCAATAGTGCTTTGCTTATCCAAAGTCTCTCTCCTTTCCATATAATATTAGTGATTTTTTTCCATATAATCAAAGAATGTTGATGGGATCTGGCTTGGGATTGCACTGAATGTATAGATTGCTTTGGGTAGTATTGACATTTTCACAGTGTTCAATTTTCCTATATATGAGCATGATATGTTCTTCCATTTATGTAGATCTCTTATGGTTTCTTGAAGTAGTGTTTTGTAGTTTTCTTTGTGTAGGTCTTTTGTGTCCCTGGTAAGACTTATTCCCAAGTATTTATTTATTTGGTAGCTATTATAAATGGTATTGATTTCCGCTCTAGCAATCTCTTTGCTGGTATAGAGAAATACCACTGATTTTTGTATGTTGATCTTGTATCCTGCCGATATGCTAAATCTCTCAATTAGTTCCAGTAGCTTTCTTGCTGAATCTCTTGGGTTTTCTATGTATAAGATCACATTGTCAGCAAATAGGGACAGTTTTACTTCTTCCTTACCAATTTGGATGCCTTTGATCTCCCTTTCTTGCCTTACTGCCCTGGCTAGGACTTTCAATACAATGTTGAATAGAAGTGGTGATAGAAGGCATCCTTGTCTGTTTCCTGTTCACAAGAGGCATGGGTTCAGTCTCTCTCCACTGAGAATAATATTGGCTGTTAGTTATATATATGTGTTCTTTATTATGTTGAGGAATTTCCTTTCTATTCCTATTTTGTTGAGAGTTTTTATCAGGAATTGTTCGATTTTATCAACTGCCTTTTCTGCATTGATATATACGATCATGTGGTTCTTTTACTTATGTAATGGAGTACAATTGATTGCTTTTCTAATGCTGAACGATGGTTGCATACCTGGTATGAACCCCACTTGTCATAACGTATTATTTTTTTGGTATGTTGTTGGAGTCTATTGGCTAGGATTTTGTTGAAGATTTTTGCTTCTATATTCATGAGGGATATTGGTCTATGTTGTTGTTGTTGTTAAGTGCTGTTGAGTCATTTCTGACTCATAGTGACCCCATGCACAGCAGAACGAAACACTGCCTGATCCCGCGCCAGCCCCACAACCCCTGCTATACTTGAGACCATCATCGCAGCCACTGTGTCAATCCATCTCGTTGAAGGCCTCCCCCT
>NW_006922517.1:123393-124892 GCF_000298275.1 Orycteropus afer afer | reverse complement strand
AAAGTATATGTGAACTGCTGTATGAAAAGTGAATTTACTCTGTAAATCTTCACCCAAATCAAAATAAAATTTAAATAAATAAATAAATAAATAAGCCAACAGTCATCAGAAGAAAAGAAATAATAAAGATTCGAGCAGAAATAAATGAAACAGAAAATAGACAATGGGGAAAATCAGCAAGATTAGAAGTTGTTTCTTTGAAAAGATTAATGAAATTGACAAGCCACTGGCATAAATAACAAAAGAAAAGAAGCCAACAACACAAGTAAGAAATGAAATGGGCAATGTCACAACAGAATCAACAGAAATAAAAAGAATAATACCAGGATACTATGAAGAACTACACTCTAAAAAATTTGAAAACCTAGAAGAAATGGACAGATTTTTAGAAACACATTACTAACCTAAACTAACACAGACTGAGGTAGAAAATTTGGATAGACCCATACATAACAAAAGAGCAAACTGAACAGGTCATAAAAAAATTACATACAAAAAAAGTCTTGGCTCAGACTGTTTAACTGGAGAATTCTACGAATCATTCAGAGAAGAGTTGACACCAATCCTACTCAAACTATTCCAGAACACAGAAAAGGACAGACTCCTCCTAAATTCATTTTATGAAGCAAGCATAATCTTGATACCAAAATCAGGCAAAGATTCCATGAGAAAGGAAAACTACAGGCCAATATTCCTCATGAATATAGATGCAAAATCTTCAACAAAATCCTGGCCAACAGACACAAAAATATTTTTAAAAATGAAATAAAATAATACATCATGACAAAGCGGGATTCATACCAGGTATAAAAGTATAGCTCAACATCAGAAAAACAATAAATGTAATCAATTACATAAGTAAAATAAAGGAAAAGAATCACATGATCATATCAATAGATACAGGAAAGGCATTTGATAAAATCCAACATTGATTCCTGATAAAAACTCTCAGAACAGTAGGAATGGAAGGAAATTCCTCAACATAATAAACAGCATGTATACAAAACCAACATCCGACATTATTTTCATGGAGAGAGACTGAAACCTTTCCCCTTGCAAACAGGAACCTGACAACGACACCCTCTCTCTCGACTTCTATTCAATATTGTATTCTAAGTCTTAGCCAGGGCAATTATTGGCAAGAAAGGGAAATCAAAGGCATCCAAATTGGTAAGTGAGAAGTAAAACTATCCCTATTTGCAGATGATATCTTATATATAGAAAACCCAAGAGACTTAGCAAGAAAACTACTGAAACTAATTGAAAGATTTAGCATAGCAGAATACAAGATCAATATACAAAAATCAATTTGATTCCTCTACACCAGCAAAGAGGTCTCTGAAAAGAAAATAAAGAAATCAATACCATTTATAATAGCTACCAAAAAGATACTTGGGAATAAATCTTACCAGGAACACAAAAGACCTATACAAAGAAAACTACAAAACACTACTTCCAGAAACTGTAAGAGATCTACATAAATGGAAGAACATTCCATA
>NW_006922517.1:121494-122624 GCF_000298275.1 Orycteropus afer afer | reverse complement strand
TCCTAGAGAGGTGAGAGCCAGGACAGGAACAGATATATACACACCCATGTTCATCACAGTACTATTTACAATAGCAAAAAGATGGAAACAATCTATGTGCCCATCAAAAGATGAGTGGATGACCAAACTATGGTACATACAAACAATGGAATGCTATGAAGCACTAAAGAATAATGAAGACTCTGAAAAACACCTCATACCATAGATGAACTTGGAGGGTATTATGCTGAGTGAAATAAGTCACTCACAGAAGGACAAATATATTATTTGTTCATTATTGTAAAAAGTCAAGGAAAGGTTTATATATGGAAGGAAACTTTCTTTGTTGGTTGCCTGGGGTGGGAGGGGAGGAGGACAGAACACTGCCCCCCAAAAAAAATGCACTGACCCATGTCACTTTAGTTTTGTGTATTTCACTGTACATAAGTTATATTTCAATAAGATGCATTTCAAAAAAAAAAGAAGAAGAAGAAGAAGTAGAAGAAGAACCTGAATAAAAACAGTGAGTAAGGAGACAAACGGAGCTGTGGACTGTCAGCTATCCTGACAGCACGGACAGCCTGAATGTTTCCAAGTAGACCTGAGAATCAACCTAAAAATCAGCTTTACTTGCCAAGGGCTGCATGGATGACTGCACTGGTGGCTGATGACTAGAAAGGGGAACAGCAAAGAAGGAGACAAACTGAGCTGTGGACCTTCAGCTGTCCAGAGGCTGCAGCCATTTTGAATGTTTACAAGGTGAGGCCATTTTCGATATTTAAACTGACAGCATTCTCATTCAGACTACAGAGCCCTAAGAATAGACTCCGCTTGCCAAGGATAACACAAACATATAGGAGGCTTACAAATGGAAAGGAGACAGGTGGTGAGTGCATAAGTGCTGCCAACTAGTGAATAGAGGAGCACAGTACCTTGCTTACTCAGATAACATACAAAGAAAACAAAAATCTTGGGTAACTCTCTCCAACATACAATCACCAATTAAATATAAACACAAAAACGTCACAATGTCTCAGAGACAATAGACCATCACAGTCCATACAAAAAAGCAAGATAAAGCAGTAGAAACAAGAAAGCAGGATACAGACCTAGAACACATCCCTGAGGAAGAAGCAGCATTGGAACTCCCT
>NW_006922517.1:120127-121394 GCF_000298275.1 Orycteropus afer afer | reverse complement strand
CACAGACCCTCATCAACAATGAAAAGATAAACCAACTAACAGAGATATGGAGGATAATCCTGGAGCCCCGAGCTTTGAAGGGAAGGATTCAGAGGTAGATTGGGTACCAATTAGTGGAGAAACCTGAACAAAAACAGGACCTAAGAATAGGCTCTGTTTGCCAAGGATGGCAGGGACATATGGGAGGCTAACAACTGGAAAAGAGACAGATGGTGAGTGTATAAGTGCTGCCAACTAGCGAATAGAGGAGCACAGCACAGTACCCTGCTTATGTAGATAACATACAAAGAAAACAAAAATTGTGGGCAAGTCATTCCAATATACAATCACCAATTAAATATAAACACAAAAACATCACAATGCCTTGGAGACAATAGACCATCACAGTCCACAAAAAGAAGCAAGATAAAGCAGGAGAAACACGGGACCAGGATACAGACCCATGCAGAAAACATGCAGGCTAGAAGGCAATGGGATGGTATATATAAAACCCTGCAAGAGAAAAATTTCCAACCTAGAATTATGAGCCCAGCAAAACTGTTCCTCAAATATGATGGTGAAATTAGGACATTTCCAGATAAGCTGAAATTAAGGGAATTTGGTAAAATCAGGACAACCTTACAAGAGATGCCAAAGGGAATTCTTTGGACAGAGAAGTAACAACAGCAAACAACTGACCATTAACACACATGGTGACATACCCAGAAACCAAACCAGCTATGGAAGTATCCAAAGTAAATAAGCCTACAAGACTGTAAACAGGGAACCAGAGACAGCAATTGACAAATGAGGACAACTACAAACCAGAAAGAGGGAAAAAAATTATGTAGCTACAGAACTTCTAAATGGTGAAGAAGTCAAGAGAGTTGCAAGATAGAATGGACCGTTCTAAACTTAGGGAGAAAATTATAAATCACAGGGTAACCTCAAAGAAAAATGATAAACCTTCAGACCACAATAATACAAGAGGACAAGAACAAATATTAACAAATAATAAAACAATCACAAGGAAGGAAATGATGATTGATAAACAAAATAAGCTCAGCACGGAAAATTATATGGAACAAAGAAACCAGGAACACCACAACAAAACACATACCAAAATGACAGCAACAAATTCATACTTGTCAATAATTCCCAGTTGTTGTTATGTGCCGACGAGTTGGACCCGACGCATAGCAACCCCTCCTTGGGTTTCCAAGGCAGTATCACTACAGAAGTAGATTGCCTCATCTTCCTTCCGAGGAGTGGCTGGTGGGTTTGAACC
>NW_006922517.1:113724-118540 GCF_000298275.1 Orycteropus afer afer | reverse complement strand
TGACAAAGTAAATGAAAAATTAGAAATGATACAAAATCTACACACAGAAATCCAGAAGATTAATACTAAATTTTCAGAAATAGGTAAGACGATGAATGGGCAAATGAGTAGAATTGAATCAATGGAATATAAAATTAGTGAGACTGAAGGCAAGTACCTCAATACTTCTTTGGAAAGCGATCAATCAAAAAAAATTAAAAAAAGATAAAAATGAAACGAAGAAAGCCTAAGGTTCATGTAGGATACCATCAAAAGGAATAACCTATGTGGAATCAGAATTCCAGAACAGGAAGAGACAATTAAAACAACAGAAAAAATTGTCAAAGATTTGTTGGAAGAGAATTTTCCTGCTATGATGAAAGATGAGAATATATCCATTCAAGAAGTCCAACAAACCCCAAACAGGATAGATCCCAAAGAAAATCACCAAGACATATGTATCACCATCAAACTCACCAAAACCAAAGACAAAGAAAGAATGCTGAAAGCAGCATGGAGAAAATGAAAAGTTACCCACAAAGGGCAACCAAAAGACTAAGCTCTGATTTCTCAGCAGAAACCATGCAGGCAAGAAGGCAATGGGATGGTATATATAAAACTCTGAAAGAAAAAATTTCTAGCCAAGAATTATATAAGTGGCAAAACTGTCCCTCAAATATGATGGTGAAATTAGGACATTTCCAGATAAGCAAAAATTAAAGGAATGTGTTAAAACCAGACCAACCTTACAGGAGATGCTAAAGGAAGTCCTATGGACAGAGAACCAACAACAGGAAACAACAACCAACCATTAGCACACATGATATAACCCATAAACCAACCCAGTTACTGAAGTATCCAAAGTAGGTAAGCTTACAAAATTATAAATAGGGAACAAGAGATATCAATTGGCAAATGAGGACAACTACAAACCAAAAAGAAAGGAAAAACATAGTGCAGTTACAGATTTTCTAAATGGCGAGGAAGTCAAGACAATTGCAAGATAGAATGGACTGTTCTAAACTTGGGAACAAATTATAAATCACAGAATGTGGTGAAATGCTTGATGTGGCCCTTCTAGCCATTGTCCTCCATTTTCCAATATATTGTAAATGCTATTATCCATGCCTATTTGGGGTGGTGTGGTAAATAAAGGTCCGGTGTCAACATGGCTAGGCAGTTGGTAGTAGTCATTCCTTATAATGACTCGCAGTTGGCTCTGTGGTGGGATTTGCCATGAGTAACTGAGTAGCTGCTGATTATTAAAACCATCCACTTGGGTTATTTCTGTTGTACCACCACAGGTGGGGTATATCTTGAGTCCTGCCTTGCTGGAGGGTATAACTCAAATCACCACCCTTAGCTTCCTTGAGGGTATACCTATGAATCTTCTGGTAAGGTTCACCCTCCTCTTGCCCTGGTTCTGCGTTTTGGCTCATCGTCATCTCACTCCTGGATTTGGGACCACAGTTGTCATCTGATCTGCTGATGGAGGCTCATCAAACCCCAAGAATTGGGAGGATACTCCAAACCTACTTACAGACCTGGGACTTGCCAGCCTGCCAGCCTCCCAGCCTCCACCACCACTACATGAGACAATCCCTTGGGTGTCTGTGAGTTCTGTGAGGCATTACAGTGAAATACAGAACCCTAAAATGGGGGAGATTCCTGAGAGGAGGAAGACGAGTTAACGTCTGAAATGATGGAGGGACATAGTAGTTTGGACATTTGGGACATCTTTAACCTCCACCTCATGGGGACGGGCCTTGTGCTGATCTTTCTAAGAGAAATTGTTCAAGCACAGAATAACCTCAAAGAAAAATGATAAACTAACTTCTCATCAAAATGAAAAAGAGGGAAAACACAAATATTTAGCAAATATTAAAACAACAGCAATGAAGGAAGTGATAACACAACTCACAAACAAAATGAGCTCAGCACAGAAAATTATATGGAACAAAGAAATCAGCATTACCACGAAAAAATACATAACAAAATAACAGCAACAAATTCATACTTGTCAATAATTACACAGAATGTCACTGGATTAAATGCACTGCTCAAGAGACGGGAGAGTTGTAGACTGGATAAGAAAACATGACCCATCAATATGCTGTCACAGGAGAATCGCCTTAGACACAAAAGATACAGACAACAGAGGCAAATACTATTACATACACAATACTGCATTACAGTAACAACAAACTCTAGTCTATAGGTAAATGCATAGACAGGTGAGAAGATAAGGTGTGGGTGGGTGAACAGGAATATACCCATGACCACAGATAGATAGAGCTGATGATATTCTTACATGTGCATTTGTGCTACAAAAATATCTATAATACATTATAGAAGTAACAGGGAACAAGGTTAGAGTAGCTTCACAGTGACAGCCAAGCACCTTGATGGAGAGAGTCACCAGGCCTGCAGGCTCAGGACCATGGTCTAAGGGGACATCAAGCTCAATTGGCACAACATAGCATAAAAAATCTTGTTCTACATCCTACTTTGGTGTGTAGTGACTGGGGTCTTAAAAGCTTTCGAGAGTCATCTAGGATACAATTACTGGTCTGTCCTTGTCTAGAGCAAAGAAGAGTGAAGAAAATCAAAGTCATATGGAAACAATTAATCCAAGGGTATTATGGATCACAAGAACCTCAGCCTTCACGACCCTGAGACTGGAAAAACTAAACAGAGCCCAGCTACCAAGGCCAACCAGTCAGAAAGGGATCAAAACTGGAGAACCTGGATAGAGTGGGAGGGAAAAATGTGGAACAAAACTCAAAAACACAAAAATGACCAGAATTACTGGTCAAACAGGGACTGGTGGAATCCCCGAGACTATGGCCCCAGGTTATCCTGGGCATGGAACTGGACTCACTTCTATGGATTAACTCTCAGCCAAACAGTAGGAAGGCCTACAAGCAGAACACCTACCAACTGAGATGCACCCACCTACCCTAGGGAGATGTACCTTTTACATCAATCCAACCATGAGACATCAGAAGAGCAGCATTTGCATAGCAGGAAAGCTGGACAGACAGGAATGCATAGATAAGGACACAGGGAAGCGGTAGTCGCAGGGAGGAGATGTGAGGAGTGCACTTTATTGTTGGGATTGTAATCAAGGCTATGAAACCAAATGTTCATGAACTGTTGAGAGTAAAAGGAATCTGCTTTGTAAATTTGCACCCAAATCACAATAAATTTTTGTTTCTTGAAGTAGACTAGAGGTTACCAAGGGCAGGGCAGGGGAAGAGGAAAATAGGGAGTTATTTCTTAATGGGTTTCTGTGAGGGTGACACACAAAAAAAGTCTGGATAATGGTGATGATAACACAACACTGTAAATGTACTTAATGGTTAAAATGGTAAATTTTATGTTATATACATTTTATCACAATAAAAGAAAGAAAAACAGAAGCAAGGGGACAGAACTGAGAGAGTAAAGTCTCAGAGGAGTTAAGAGAAGATGGGATCTCCAGCAAAGACGAAGAAATTCATTAGGCAAGATGATTGATACTTCTTCCCCTAAAAGAGAATAATTCTCTGACAAAAAAATTAAAATACATGCCGGAAAATATTAATTTTCTATATAAAAATAAGAAAGGTAACTTGCTGAGTAGGTTAGGGAGAAAGTCATAAGATCTTGTGAAAGACGTAAAAGGTTTGGGGTAGCTGTGGTGAGAAATAGAAGGATTAATGTTTACCTAATGGCTAGACCTCATCCCCCTGTAGTGGTATCCAAGAGCACAGTTGGGAAGTATTCTCTAGTGATGTGAGTAAAGTAAAGATGATCTACAATGGAATTGATTTCAGAGAATAAAAATTATAGTGTCTATTTTTTATTCTTATATTCAGGGTTATAAAGTTAGCCATGTATCCATATTTTCCTCATAACTTGTATTATAAAGAAAATTTACTTACTTGATTGGGCATCAATAATCATGGAAGATGAAGTTGATGACTGTTCATTACTTGCATCAATTTGAACCAGGGATGCATTTTTAATATTATTTTCTTCTATCTTCCAGTTATTCTTATGCAGCAAGCCTTCAATATTGGTGACTTTACAGCTAATACCACAGCCTGGCACGACCTGGAAATCTATGCAGGTACCCAAGGTTTCAGTATACAGCTCCTAACAAATAGAATGAGAAGAGTTTCCTCTGCTGTTCTAATAATGCAAAGTCATACATTAGCACATTCAAAGATCACCAAAAAACAAAACAAACAAAAAACCCAATGTCACTGAGTCAATTCCAAAGCATAGTGACCCTACAGCGCAGAGTAGAACTGCCCTATAGAGGTTTCTTAGGCTGCAAATTTTTATGGAAGCAAACTGCCACATCTTTCTCCTAGGAATGGCTGGTGGCTTCGAACTACCGATCTTTTGGTCAGCAGCCTAGCACTTAACCAATGCACCACCAGGGCTCCTTTCATTCGAAGATTAAATAAAAAAACCAAACCCACTGGCACTGAGTCAATTCTGACTCAATAACAACTCCCATTGGGTTTCCAAGGCTGTAAATCTTTATGGAAGGAGACTGCCTCATCTCCCTCCCACGGAGCAGCTGGTGGGTTTGAACTGCCAACCTTCTGGTTAGCAGCCAAGTGCCTTAACCACACCAACAGAGCTCCTGTTCATTCAAAAATTACACCTGATTTAGAGGTTTAGATACATGATACATGCCTGATTAATTCTAAATGTTTAGAATACAATGGTCATTTAACATTGCCTACTTGACAGTGGAGGAGCTCTGGTAGCGTAGTGCCTAAGGCACTTGACTGCTAACCAGAAGGCTGGTGGTTCAAACCCACCAGCCACTCCTCGGAAG
>NW_006922517.1:111511-113624 GCF_000298275.1 Orycteropus afer afer | reverse complement strand
TTCAAACCCACCAGCCACTCCTCGGAAGGAAGATGGGGCAATCTACTTCCGTAGTGGTACTGCCTCGGAAACCCAAGGAGGGGTCGCTATGAGTCTGACTTGATAGCACATAACAACAACAACTTGACAGTGGATTTTGACAAGGATGAAGGAACAAAGTGTTGAATATCCAGAGTTACAGGATGAAATTCAGAATCTTTTGTTTCTAATCCCAATCCCTAAAAATTATAACAAACTTGGAAAAGAAAACATGAGAGGTTTATCAATATTCTCTATCCTCTCCAGTAGAGAACCACAAATTAAAAATCTAACTCTATAACCAAGTTAGGTTTTCTATTCAGTACAAGGCAAAGGGTAACAAAGAACAGTGCCTTTAGTTACCAGAGTGCTCTCTAGTATGATTTTGTGTCCTTACTAAGCCAAAGAATGCTGGTGGCCACCATTGTTTCCTGGCTCTTTACATTTTCATCCTCTCTGTTGCTTGATTTGAGTGTAAAGAAGCCAGGTCAGTACTAATTAATAGGTCAAAATGGAAGAACAAATAAAGAAACCGCAAACTAATGGTAGAAAGTACCATTAAATTAATGTGATATAATTTACAAAGAACTTACGCAAATCAATGGAAAAAAGACAAAGCTACGGTAATACAGGCAAAGAATACATACACACAGGTTACAGAAAAAGAAATATAAACAACCAATGTTGTTGTTAGGTGTCATCGAGTCATCTCTGACTCATAGTGACCTTATATACAAGAGAACTGGGCACAGGCTGCCCAGTCCTGTGCCAGCCTGACGATCCCCACTATACTTGAGCCCAGCCCTGAGCCCACCGCTGTAGCCACCATCTTGTGGAGGGCCTTCCCCTCTTTTGTTGACCCTCCACTTTACCCAGCATGATATCCTTCTTCAGAGAATGGTTCCTTCTGACAACATGACCAAAGTAGGTGAGACGAAGTCTGGTCACTCTCACTTCCAAGGAGCATTCTGGCTGCACTTCTTCCAGGACATATTTTTTAGTTCTTTTTGCAATCCTGGGTACCTTCAGCATTCTTCGCCAAAACCGTAACCCAAAAGGATCAACTCTTCTTTGGTCTCCCTTATTCAATGTACAGCTCTCACGTGCATATGAGGCAACTGGGAATAGCATGACTTGGGTTAGGTGCAACTTACTCCTCAGGACATATCATTGCTCTTTAACATTGAAAGAGGTCTTTTGTAACAGATTTGCCCAATGCAGTATGTCTTTTGATGTCCTGACTGCTGTTTCCATTGGCATTGATTGTAGAACCAAGTAATATGTAGTCTCTGACAACTTCAATCTTTTCTTTATATATCATGATGCTGCTTATTGGTCCTGTTGTGAGGATTTTTCTTTTCTTTATATTGAGGTGTAATCCATACTGCAGACTGTAGTCTTTAATCTTCATCTGTAAGTGCTCCAAGCCATCCTCACTTTCAGCAAGAAAAGTTGTGTCATCTGCATATCTCAGGTTGTTAATGAGCCTTCCTCCAATCCTGATGCCATGTTCTTCTTCATACAGTCCAAACTCTCAGATTATTTGCTCATCATACAGATTGAAAAAGTATGGTGAAAGAATACAACCCTGACGCACTCTCTTCCTGATTTTAAACCATGCAGTATTTCCCTGTTCTGTTCAAACGACAGCCCCCTGGTCTAAGTACAGGTTCCTCATGAGTACAGTTAAGTGTTCTGGAATTCCCATTCTTCTCAATATTATCCACAATTTGTTATGATCCACACAATCAAATACCTTTGCATAGTCAATAACACAAATAAACATCTTTTGGGATTTCTTTCCTTTGAGCCAAGATCCATCTGACATCAGCTATGATATCCCTTGCTCCACGTCCTCTTCTGAACCCAGCTTCCATTTCTGGAAGTTCTCTGTCAATACACTGATGCAACTGTTTTTAAATTTCCTTCAGTAAGATTTTACTTGTGTGTGATATCAATGATATTTTTCAATAATTTTCACATTCTGTGGGATCACCTTTCTTTGGACTGGGCACAAATATGGATTTCTTCTAGTCAGCTGGCTAGATAGCTGTCTTCCAAATCTCTTGGCATAGCCGAGTGAGTGCCTCCAGTG
>NW_006922517.1:108937-110549 GCF_000298275.1 Orycteropus afer afer | reverse complement strand
TGTCTGATGAAGTCCACATGTATAGCCACCATTTGTGTTGTTGAAAAAAGGTATTTGCAATGAATAAGTCATTGGTCTTGCAAAATTCTGTCATGTGATCTCCAGTGTCATTTCTATCACCAAGGCCATATTTTCCAACTACCAGTGATAGTTCTTTGTTTCTAAGTTTTGCATTCCAATCACCAGTGATAATTAACATATCTTGATTGCATGTTCAGTCAACTTCAGACTGAAGAAACTGGTAAAAATCTTCAGTTTCTTCATCTTTGGCTTTGGTGGTTGGTGCATAAATTTGAGTAATAGTAGTATTAACTGGTCTTCTTCATTGGCATATGTATATTATCCTATCACTGACAGTATTGTATTTCAGGATAGATCTTGATATATTCTTTTTGATGATGAGTGCCACGACATTCTTCAATTTGTCATTCCTGCCATAGTAGATCACATGATCGTCTGATTCAAAGTGGCCAAAACCAGTCCATTTCAGCTCACTAAGGCCTAGGATATCAATCTTTATGCATTCCATTTCAATTTTGACAACTTTCAATTTTTCTAGATTCATACTTCATACATTCCATGTTCTGATTGTTAATGGATGCTTGCAGCTGTCTCTTCTCATCTTGAGACATGCCACGTCAGCAAATAGGGGTTCCTACAAGCTTTATTCTATCCATATCATTAAGGTCACCTCTACTCTGAGGAGGCAGCTCTTCTCCAGTTGTATTTTGAGTGCCTTCCAACCTGAGGGGTTCATCTTCCAGCACTGTATCGCACAATGTTTCAGGGCTACTCATAAAGTTTTCCAGTAATACATCAGACAGTGTTTCACTGCTATTCATAAGGTTTTCACTGGCCAATTCTTTGAGAAGTGGATGGCTTCTTCCTTTATCTGCATCTGTCTTAGTCTGGGTGCTATGCTGAAACCTGTCCACCATGGGCAACCCTGATGGCATTTGAAACACTGGTGGCATAGCCTCCAGCCTCACAGCAACACTCAGGCGACCACAGTACAACAAACTGACAGACAAGTTTGTCTCCCTTAGCTGTCCTAAAGTGTTCTGCTCATTTCCTGGTCTCCCCGACCCTGCTCGCTTACCTGGCCTGCACCTGTGGCAGCTCCAGGGACACCAACACCTGCTTTCACAATAACATATGAAAAGATGCTCAACCTTTTTCAGAATTAAGGAAATACAAAGCAAACCATTAATGAGTAGACACTTTTTATTCTTTGAATTGGAAAAACTAAAATGCTGACAAAAGTGTGGGAAAATGAGCACTCTTAACTGTTTTTCATCAACTTCTGCAGTCTGAAATTGACCAAATATGGAATCAGGACGTGTTAATTATCACTGGTGACTGGAATGCAAAAGTTGGAAACAAAGAAGAATCGCTGGTAGTTGTAAAATTTGGCCTTGGTGACAGAAATAATGCTGGAACTTGCATGGTAGAATTTTGCAAGAACAATGACTTATTCATTGCAAACACCTTTTTTCAACAACACAAATGGCGGCTCTACACGTGGACTTCACCAGATGGAACACACAGGAATCAGATTGACTACATCTATCGCAAGAGGCAGTGGAAAAGCTCAATATCTTCAGCCAAAACC
>NW_006922517.1:104269-107217 GCF_000298275.1 Orycteropus afer afer | reverse complement strand
TTTGAGTTGTGGTGCTGGTGGAGAATGCTGAAAGTACCATGGACTGCTAAAAGAACTAACAGATCTGTCCTGGAGGAAGTGCACCTGAAATGCTCCTTGGAAGCGAGAATGGCCAGACTACGTCTCACCTACTTTGGTCATGTTGTCAGAAGGGACCATTCCCTGGAGAAGGATGTCATGCTTGGTAAGGTGGAGGGCCCACAAAGGAGGGAAAGGCTTTCAACGAGATGGATTGACATGGTGGCTGTGATGATGGGCTCAAGTATAGCAGGGATCATGGAGCTGGCGCGGGATAGGGCAGTATTTCGTTCTGCTGTACATGGGGTCGCTATGAGTCGGAAACGACTCGACAGCACCTAACAACAACTTTTGGTGAAGGTATTAACTGGTACAACCTATCATGTAGGTGTTAGTAATATTCATCATATGGGTATTGTAATGTTTATCTAAATTTAACCCCATGTATCATTTGATCTAGCAATTACATTAACAGGCATTTAAAACAGATAAATTTGCAAAAGCTGTCAAGGATGTTCACTATAGCACTGTAAGGAAAAAAAAAACAACCAATTGCACATTAAAAAGAAAGCAATCTGTATGTCTTGGTATGGAAAAATTATTTTAAAAAATTAAAAAGCAACATACCAAAAAGTACTCACTGTCTGATCTTTCTACACAGAATTTAAATAGTATAAATAAGTATGTACGGTAGCATATGCATTAGTACCTGATAACAGATGCACAACTTTGTGAATATATGGTTTTTGTTGTTAGGTCCTACTGAGTCAGTTGCCACTCACAGCAATTCTAAGTACAGCAGAACGAAACATATATATCAAATATATTCAAAATGCAAAGCATTAAATATTATCATATATAAAATATGAATATATTAAAAACATTAAATTTTACACATTAAAAAGATGAACTTTATGGTACATGAATTACATATTATCAAAGCTGTTCTTTTAAAAACTGTTAACAGGTTAATGATTATGAAACTTTAAAGAGATCATTATAAAAGGTGGGGAATGAGGCTTTTACTTTTCATTATGTAATTCTGACCAATCTGTATTGTCTACCATAAATATCTATTACTTCTATTACCAATTTTTTATGTCAACAAGTGTTATCTCTGTGGTAGGATTATAGTTAATTTCTATTTTCATCATTAAATTTTCTGTATGAAAAAACTAAG
Source organism: Orycteropus afer afer (assembly GCF_000298275.1). Lineage (NCBI taxonomy): Eukaryota > Metazoa > Chordata > Mammalia > Tubulidentata > Orycteropodidae > Orycteropus > Orycteropus afer. The sequence continues at coordinate 106,019 of NW_006922517.1, read as the reverse complement.
ATATAAAAAACTAAATGAGAAAATACAAGTCCCTCTTTCCTCATAACGGCTATACATAAATCATAGTCAAACACCAGTCTAAGCTTCTATTTTTTAAAAAATAATATTTTATTGTGTTTCAGTGAAGGTTTACACAGCAGTTTAGGTTTCCATTCAACAATTTATATGCAAGTTGTTCAGTGACATTGGTTATTCTTCACAATATATGAACATTCTTCATAATATATGAACATTCTTCACAATATATGAATATTCTCATTAATTCAATTCTGGTTACTCCATTTCATTAATCTAGTTTTCCTGCCTCCTTCTATTCTCATCTTTGTTTTAAAGTATTATTGACCATTTGGTCTCACATATGTGAGTTTTTAAAGGAGCACAGTACTTACCGGTGATATTTACTAATTTTTTTTTTTTTTGCCAATTTGTTATTTAGTTACAAGTTGACCATAGGGGTTAGTTTTGCTTCAAGGTTTGAAAAGTATCTCTGGGCAATAGTCTCAGGGAGTCCTCCAATCTCAACCAGTCCAGTAGGCCTGGTTACTTATTTATTTATTATTATTTTAAATTTGAGGTTCCATTCCATATTTTTCTCCTATTCTATCAGGGTCCCTCTGAAGGAAGATGGGGCAACCTACTTCTGTAGTGATACTGCCTCGGAAACCCAAGGAGGGGTCGTTATGTGTTGGATCTGACTTACACCAGTGAGTTTGGTTTTGGTTTTGGTATCAAGGTCTATCTATTGTAGCCTTGATTAGAATAGCTTGCTATTTTTTTTAACCTGGATTTGATCTTTGAGTGATTCCTAGAAAGGATAACTACACTAAAAAATCAGGGAAAAAACTGTACCTGCTTGCAGTATTTGGTTACTGCTGCTCCTAGAGGGTGTTCACTGTTACTTTCAGCTGTTCCCACAATGGCCAGGATCTTATTGCGTGATATTCTGTTACTTTCCACTAGCACCTTAACTTGATTCACTACTGGGGTTCCATGGGTAATGGTTCCAGTCTTATCAAATACCACTACCTTTACCTGTAAGAAAATTAAAATACAATGCATTCACATAACTTGATAATCCTTTACATCACCTTTACTTTGGCAAAAATATTACTATTTTGTCTTAGGGAAAGTAAAAGGGAGAACTGGGGAAGAAACACAGTTAGTTACAGCTAATACTCCTCATTCGCAAACGTTCAACAACTATTTAATCATGCTAAATGACTGTGGTTATATGTTAAATAATTAGAGCTAATTGTTAAGGGTCAACTGTGAATAGGAAATTAAGAAATACCTCTAGTGCTTCCAGGGAAAACATAAAGGCTGTCAACACTAATGAATTCTAGATAAGTTGGGGAAAACTGGGCAACAAGCAGAAAAGGTAAGTAAGTAAACTGAAGTGAGCACCAGAGAAGACCTGCTGGGTTTCTTTGGCTGTACTGTGTTTAGATTAGGGATAGAAGAGACAGCTCCAGGAACCAGTGAGGGAAATAGCACCAATAAGAAAAAGAAAAGTGTCTGGAATTATAGAATCTCTTAGGAAACTAAGAATTACAAACCCTGAAAACTGAATACCCTGAGGAACCAAGATGAAAGAGACATGACAACAAAATGCGAAGTAAAATTCTGGACAAGACCTAGCGAATGGTACACTATCTGATCTGCAGCCTATATAACTATGAGACCAGAAGAACTAGATGATGCCCGGCTACCACTGTCATCCACTTGAAAGGGGATCTATGTAGGAGATCCT
>NW_006922517.1:102788-103826 GCF_000298275.1 Orycteropus afer afer | reverse complement strand
ATATGTGAACTGCTGTATGGAAAGTGAATTTGCTCTGTAAATCTTGACCCAAATCACAATAAAAAGAAAAAAAATTCTGGACAAGAGAAAAAAATAGCTACAAAGGACATTACTGAAACAAGGGAGGAAATCAGAACATGGATTATAGATGACAGTATTCTATCAACATTAATTTCTTGATTTTCATAATTACACTGTGGTTATTTAAGATAATGTCTTTGTTCTTAGGAAGCACACACTGAACACCTTTTGGGGTAAAAGGGCTTGATATCAGGAATCTATTCTAAAATAATTCAGGAAAAGTACGTGTTTGTATGTGTGTGAGAGAGAGAAAGAGAAGAAACGAAATAGGGCAAAATGAAAATACCTGGGGAACCTGAGTAAAGGGTATACAGGAGTTCTTTGTACTATTCTTGTAACTTTTAAGTTTGAAATTTTATAAAAAAAAAAAACTACTATAAAAATCAATACTTGAATTCACTGACTAGAAGAAGTTTCAAATTTGCTCTAAGCTTTGTTCTATGTTTACTGCATGCATCTGTATATAGTTTACAGCCTCATAATAAGATCATATTAGTAGAAATACCATTTTATTTGAGGTCACGCAGGCTTAATTCAGATTATTATGAAAATGTTATTATGAGAGAGAGCATACTGTGGATTATAGTCTTAAAGTCATAGCTCTAAACTGCCAGATGATGGCAGCAAAGGCAAAGAAGCTGAAAAGAGTAATTCTCTCTTTGAAAAACACAAACATGGAGTCATACACAAATAGGTTAAAAGCTTGAAAGACTTCAGCAAATATTCCTGGGCAAATAGCTATTCTGCCTTCCTGCTCTAAATACTGGTCTAGTCTGAGCAGGGATAGGACTCCAGGCTTTTCACACCATGGTCTGCTCTAAGAGAGTGGTCTTAGAGATCTTAGATAACTAAAGCCAATCTAGAATAGAATCCAAATAACATCTTTCCAAATATTGTATTAGTCCATTATTGTAAAATTTAAGGAAAGGTTTATCTACAGAAGGAAATTTTTCTTTG
>NW_006922517.1:99632-101593 GCF_000298275.1 Orycteropus afer afer | reverse complement strand
TGTCATGAGACAAAGTATATGTGAACTGCTGTATGGAAAGTGAATTTGCTCTGTAAATCTTCACCCAAATCACAATAAGTAAAAATAATGTCTTTCTTACCTCAACCCTCAGGATAGTCCCAGAAGAGGCTCAACATATGGACCATGTGGAATTAATTTAGGATGCTGTGTTTCTCAGTAAAGATATTACTGCTAGTTCAGATGAAACAATTCTTAGTTCTAGAAGACTGTCTTACCTTATGAGCCATCTCCAATGGTTCACCACCTTTGATTAGTATGCCGTTTTGAGCACCTACTCCTGTACCCACCATCACAGCAGTTGGAGTAGCCAGACCCAGTGAACAGGGGCATGCAATGCACAGAACTGTGATAGAGGCTTGAAAAGCAAAGCGTATTATCGCTTCTGTTTGGGAGATACTTCTACTGTAGCCCTTTGGAAGAAAGGCAGAAATTTTAGTTATTGATGTAGAGTTGTATAAAACAAAAGGAACAAAGCTTAACCCTATTTAAATAAACCTACAATTTTGAAGTCATATATGTCCTACCTAGCTACCAACATACACATTTTAATGACTAGTATGAAAAACATTTTTTTTTCTTTTATAAATTTAAGAAATTTTGACATAGCTATCAAACAGGGCATAGTCCTAAAATCAAGATTTTATTTTTGCTGATTCCATAGTTACAAATTATTCCGGAGTTACACGAAACACAAAATTCAGTATTTTTTGTCCCATATTGAGAACAAATGTTGTTATTACTCTCAAGAACAGCGGAAAACATGTGACATGATTCTCAGGAGATATAATCCTGACTAAATAGTAGAATTCTGAATTTCTGTGTACTAAGGCCATGAATCTGCTTGTCACACTATTCTTTAAAGAAAATGGGGGAAAAAAAAGGTCACTAGTCATACAAAGGGAGCTTAATCAGATTTCAACAGAATCGCTTTGGATATGACATTGTAAAATAAGTATATCTGCTAATTAAGCTCTTAGTGTCATTGAATATTTGCTCATATGGGTAAATATGATTGATGTTTTTAGGGGGAATCTCCTAAGATGCCCTAGAAAAATTCTTATAGGACACATGTACCAAAACACTTCCCAGTAATCTTATTCAATGTGTACTTAATAATGTCAATCATTTAAATAAACTTCTTTATGTTATGCTAATGACCAGAACATGGAACAGATTTATAATTTTTATGATTTCACTCATTCTATAATTGAACAGCATAGACAATGAAACAGCACAGTATTTTTTTTAATGAAGAAAAACAACCAAGTAAGACTTTGTCAGTAGTAATGGCTTTATAGTGCTAGTTTCTTACTAAGTTCTCAAGTACTTAAACTAAATGTTCATTTTAGAGTAATATGTTTATATAGAAACAAAGTTGGAAGGGACTTTCATAGATACCTAGGATTATGCTTTCATATATGTCATTTGTGTATGTTTTCATGTATGTTGTATGCTTTCATCTACAATAACACCAATCCTGTAATTTAGGTATTATCACCATTTTTCAGATGAAAAAACTGAGGATAAGAGTAGTAACTTAACAAGGAAAAGTTTATACGTAGAAGGATACTTTCTTTTCTAGTTATCAGGGAGGGGAAGGGAACAGAGGGAAACTGCTACATAGGTAAGAGACAAGTATTGACTTGGGTGAAGGGAAAGGCAATATACCCAATGTGAGTGACCAACACCATAACACTAAGGAAAAGAAAGACACGCAGAGGTGCATAAGAGGTACAGACAGCAAAGATAAACAGTTTTACATACATAATACTGCATTATTAGTAATAACAAACATTAATCTACAGATGGATACATAAGTAGACAGGCAAGATGATCAGGTATGGATAGGTGAACAGGAATATACTCACAACCATACATAGGTCTGGCAGACAGTATTCCTACATATGTATTTATATGGCTATAAGAATGTCCACATATAT
>NW_006922517.1:97522-99262 GCF_000298275.1 Orycteropus afer afer | reverse complement strand
ACTAGATGGTGCCTGGCTACCACTGTTAACCACACGGAAAAGCATCAAAATTGGAGCTCCTGGATACAGTGGGAGAAAAACATGGAACAAAAGTCAAACTCATAAAAAAAGACCAAGCTTACTGGCCTGATAGAGATTTATGAAACCCCCAATATTATGGCCTCTAGTCACCCTTCAGGCCTGGAATTGAGTTCACTCCCATAGCTTCCTGTCAAACAACAGACAGGCCTATAAGGTGAACATTTACGCCAGGTAAGCACACTCCTTAGAACAATCAATCATGGGATATCAGAAGGGCAACATTTGTACAGGGAGATAGCTCAGAGGGCAGGAATGAATAGGGAAGAAAGACACAGGGAAAAGGTAAGCACAGGGAGGAAGCAGGAAGACAGTTGTTACATTATGGGGATTGCAATCAATGTCATAAAACAAAATATGTACGAACTGCTGAATGAAAAATAAATTTGCTCAGCAAATTTCACCAAAATCACAATAAAATAAATGAACAAACCACAGGGTAACAAACAAACAAACGAGTAGTGACTTAAAGATTATATATCTAATTTAAGTCACAGTCCAGGTCTATTGCGTATTACCACTTAATGATACCATACTTTAGAAAACTATCATAGAACTAGATGAGCAGGCAATAATACTATCTATTTATAAAGCATTTAATAAATTACAAAGTGCTTCTAATATATTACCTTACTTAACATTCACAACAACTGTTGAGTTATTCAGAATGGGTTTTGTTAAAACCACATTTTATAGTTGAGGAAAATGAATTTTAGAAAGAAATTTAGGTGAGGAAAACGAATTTTATAAAGAAATCACATCAATGGCAAATGGTAGAGGTGAGATCCTGAGGTTTCCTGAATATATTTTTTGGTTCTTTAGGAAAGTAAAATAATTCTGGAAGCAAGGTTAAGTAGAAAATGTAAAAGTTCAGTACTTGCTTTTGGAAAATCACAAATCATAATTGAAAAAATCTTTCCAAAAAGAAAGCTTTTAGGAGAGACTGAAAATATTCCCCTTATTAATGGGAAGCAAACAAGGATGCCCTTTATCACCACTCCTATTCCATACTGATTGGAAGTCCTAGCCAGAGTAATAAGGCAAGGAAGAGAAAGGAAAGGTATCCAAATTGGCAAAGAAGAAGTAAAACCATCTCTATTTACAGATAATATGACCTTATGTATTGAAAATCCCAAAGACTCAGTAAGAAAATTACTGGAACTAACTCAAAGTCTCAGCAAAGTGGAAGAGTACAAGATCAACATACAAAAATCAGATTCCTTTAAAATAACAAAGAAAACTCTAAAAAGGAAATCAGGTAAACAATACTATTTATAATAACCACCCAAAAGATAAAGTATTTAGGAATAAATCTAACCAGAGACACAAAAGACTCATACAAAGAAAAATACACAATACTATTACAAGAAACCAAAGGAAACCTACATCAATGGAAGAATATACCATGCTCATGGATAGGACGTAGTAACATTGAGAAGATGTCAATACTACCCAAAGCAATTTACAGATGCAATCTCAATCCAGATTCCATCATCATTCTTTAAAGAGATATAAAAACTACCCTAAAGAAGTGAGAGCCATAACAAGAACAGATATATGCATGCCGATGTTCATCGCAGCACTATTTACAATAGCCAAAACTTGGAAACAACCTAGATGTCCAACAACTGAGGAATGGATAACCAAACTTTGGTACATTCA
>NW_006922517.1:95667-96217 GCF_000298275.1 Orycteropus afer afer | reverse complement strand
AATGACATGAGACAAAGTATATGTGAACTGCTGTATGAAAAGTGAATTTACTCTGTAAATCTTCACCCAAATCCTAATAATAATTAAAAAAAAAAGATATAAAAACTAACCACCAACTTTAAATGGAAAGGAAAGAAACTTCTGATAAGTAAAGCACTAGTAAAGAAGAACAGAGTAGAAGGCCTCACACTCTTCGATTTCAAAATCAACTACACAGCCACAGTAGTTAGAAGAGCCTGGTACTGGTACAAAGGCAGACACACAGATCGATGGAACAGAATTGAGAACATGGAAGTAAATCCATCCACCTATGGACAGATGGTCTTTGACAAAGGGCTGAAACTCACTAAATTCACTAATTTAAGGCACAGTCCAGGTCTATTGTCTCTTTAATAAATGGTGCTAGCAATATCCATTTGCGGAAAAATGAAACGGGACCCACATCTCACACCATATACAAGAATAAACTGAAGTTGGATCAAAGACCTGAACGTAAAACCTAAAACCATAAAAACCATCAAATAAAAAATAAGGAAAATTTAGGGTCTTA
>NW_006922517.1:94167-95360 GCF_000298275.1 Orycteropus afer afer | reverse complement strand
AAGGGTATGGAGAGACTAGAACCTTCATACCCTGCTGGTGGGGCTGAAAAATAGTGCAACCTCTGTGGAAAATGGTATGGCACTTCTTTAAAAAGCTGGAAATAGAAATACCACACGATCCCACTAGTAGGTATGTATCCTAGAGAAATAAGAGCAATGACTGGAACATATATATGCATACATGTGTTCATCACAGCACTATTCATAATAGCAAAAAGAAACAACCTAAGTGCCCATCAACAGAGGAATGGATCAACAATCTACAGTACACACACAAAATGGAATACTACATAACATTACAGAAAAATGATGAATCTGCGAAATAACTCATAACATGGATGAACCTCCAGGCTCGTCCATATTATGAGATATTTAACAGATATTTAACATAATGAGGATGAGCCTCATTATGTTAAATGAAAGTAATCAATCACAAAAGAACAAATATTGTATGACACCACTATTGTAAAAAGTCAAGAAAATGGTTTTCACAAAAAGAAATATTATTTGATAGTTACCAATGGTGGGAAGGGAAGGGAGAATAAACTACTAACTAGAGGGCAGACACATATTTAAAAAATAATAATAAAAATAAACAATGTATGATTTATCAATACCTTTAAAAAAAAAAGAAAGAAATACAAATATTATTCTTATCACCTTTCCACTCAAGCCCTTCAAACATAGTGGCTGTTTTCCACTTAATTACTTATGCAAAAGATTCACAAACTCTTTCACACACAGTAAAGAGTTCTTACAAGTCACTTACAGGAAAGTAGGTTTCCACAATTTCAAAATTAAGAAATCCAATTATAATCCAAACCAAGAGGGTAGCAATGGAAACAATAACGATAAAAGGAACAAAGTAGCCACTGAGTTTGTCTGCAAATTGCTGGATAGGAGCCTAGAATTAAAAAAATAATAATACATCAAAGGAAAATATAAAAACTATATCAAGATGTACATTGATAGGCTTTAAACAAAATACTCTTTAACCTAGGCAATTAAGTTACCTTTGATGTCTGTGCCTCCTCCACAAGTTTGACAATTTGAGAAAGGGTTGTGTCTGCTCCAACATGAGTTGCTCGGATAAGCAGTGATCCATTTTGGTTAATGGAACCAGCAATTACTGAACTACCAGATTTCTTAGCTACAGGCATCGCCTCCCCTGAGAAATAAAGATAGATTTAAGG
>NW_006922517.1:83528-90042 GCF_000298275.1 Orycteropus afer afer | reverse complement strand
CAGGCAGTGTTTCGTTCTGCTGTGCATGGGGTCGCTATGAGTCGGAAATGACTCGACGGCACTTAACAACAACAACAACAACAAATTAATTCTATATGGTCTGTAAAATGAACTTATTCTAGGACTATCCTGAGGGTTGAGGTAGGAAAGGTATTGTTTAGATTCTATTCCAGACTGACCTTAGTTATCTAAGATCTCTAAGACTACTCTAGGCTTACACTCTTAGAGCACACCCTGACATGGGAAGCCTGGAGTCCTGTCATGGCTCAGACTAGACCAATTTTTAGGAAAGGAAGACAGAACAGGTAATGTGCCCAAGAAAATATGCCAAAGTTTATCAGACTCTACAGCAGACTGAGACAACTTCTTTTGCTTATACTAACTAGTAATTAATGACTCTCAGTGACAAGGGCCTTCAATAGCATAACCACAACCACAAATTAAATCATAACTCATGTTCTCTCATTGCTCATCATTTACACATTCCATAGTTTCTATAAAAAGCTCTTCACCTTTCATGGCCATTTTTCATTAACAACCTGGATTCACTTCACTTTCATGTCATTGATCCACTGAAAGAACATACCTGTGATAAGGGACTCATCTACCATAGAATGTCCTTCAATAACACAACCATCCACTGGAAATTTGCCTCCTGGAATCACTTTAATGATGTCTCCACGTTGTACAAGTTCCACATCCACTTGTTCTTCACTGGAAATAAATTAACATAAAAAGTATGTAGCTCCATAATTACTACAAAGAGAAGCCAGAATTAATATTTTAAGCTAGGAACTACTATGTCTGTCCTGTTCACTACTGGTGAACAGCACAGGACCTGGCACAAATTTATTGTTGTTAGTCGACATAAAGTCATCCCCCCACTCATGTTAACCTCATGCACAAAGGAATGAAACACTGTCCAAACTGACTGGACCATTGTGATCCATAGGGTTTTCACTGGCTGATTTTTAGAAGTAGACTACCAGGCCTTTCTTCCTAGTCTGTCTTATTCTGGAAGTTCCACGGAAACCTGTTCAGCATCATAACAACATGCAATTCTCTGCTGACAGACAAGTGGTGGCTACATATGAGGTACATTGGCCAGGAATCAAACTTGGGTCTCCTGTATGGAGGTGAGAATTCTACCAATGAATCACCGATGCCTCATGGCACAAAGTTGGTACTCTACATATTTGTTAGTCATTAAACAAATAAATGGAAGCTTTTTAAAAAATAATGTAATGGGTTTTATTTAATCAAACTATTTATTGTGTAAATTTACTTAAGGTCTCTGGGTGGCACAAACGGTTTATGCTCAACTACTGATCTACTCTAAAGGTTGGCAGTTCTCACATACATTACAGAGGCAACAGAAAACAGAGTTAGAGTAATTTCTCAGAGACAAACAAACATCTTAAGAGAGAGAATCACTGGGCCTGCAGACTCAGGACCACAGCTGCAGTAGCCCCTGGGGTCTTAAAAGCTTTCAAGCAGCCATCTAAGATGCAACTATCGGTCTCCTCTCATCAGAAGTAAAGAAGAATGAAGAAAATCAAAGGCATCTGGAAACAATTAGTCCAAGGATAAGATGGACAATAAGGACCTCAGCCTTTATGACTCTGAGACCAAAAGAACTAGATGGTGCTCAACTACCAATGCCAATCACTCAGAAAGGGATCAAAATTGGAGATCCTGGATAGAGTGGTTGGAAAAATATGTAACAAAATTCAAAAACACAAAAATGACCAGAATTACTGGTCGCATAGAGACCGGTGGAACCCCCAAGACTACAGCCCCAGGCTACCCTTCGGGCCTAGAAGTGAACTCACTTCCATGAATTGGCTCTCAACCCAACAGTAGAAAGATCTATATGCAGAACACCTACCCCAGGGCAATGCACCCACCTACTCTAGGGAGATACACCTCTTAGATCAATCACACATGAGACACCGGAGGGGCAGCATTCACATAGAGGGAAAGCTGGACAAACAGGAATGCATAGTTAAGAAGAGCACAGAGAGAGGGTAATCACACGGAGGGAAGGAGAGTTTTTTATGGTTGGGGATGGTAACGGGGCCACAAAATCAAATGTTCATGAACTGTTGAATATAAAACAATTTTTTTTTTTGTAAATTTACACCCAAAGCACAATAAAAAATAAAATAAATAAGGTTGGCCATTTTAACCTACCCAGGACTGCCACAGAAGAAAGGCCCGATTATCTGCCTCTGTAAAGACTGCAGCCAACAAAATCCTATGGTGCAGTTCTACGCTGTAACACATGGGGTCGCTATGAATCAGAATTGACTCATCAGCAGCAAGTTTGATCTTTGGTTTTTTAATTTGCCTAAACAAGTTAATGAATATAAAAATGAGAGATATAAAATAACTAAATCTAATCAAGCCTTCAGCTCTACTCCCAGATTACAAGTAACACAAGAGAGGAAAAACAAGTTAAATAACTGGCTGGCTGGTTGACCCTTAGTGATAGCCCTGGAGGTGAAGAAACCCTCCCAGGGAGACAGAAAAGGCCCCAGGAAGAAGACCCCGGGAATATCTTTAAAAAAAAAAAAAAAAAAAAGAACAAGTTAAATGAAGCAAGGAGACAAATCCAAATTGTGAGACATTCTACAGGACAACTGATGGATGCTTCTTTTACAAATAAGTTATTTGGAGAAAGAATGAGAGAGTGAGAGAGGAACTGTTTGTCCTAAATTAAAAGAGACCTAAAAGGCACAAGAGTTAAATGCGTGGACTTTTTTTAAAAAAAAAACAAAAACAACTTTTTTTCAAAGAAAGAGACTTAAAGAAATAGTCCAGAGACAACTGGAGGAATATGAGTATGAACTGGTTACCAGATGATATTATGGAATTACTCTTAATTATGTTAGGTGTAATATAGTATTATAGTTATATATGAACATGTCCTTAATTTGCTTTAAAATACTGCAGCCTCAATGAAGAAAGACAGATAGATGAAGAAAGTATGGCAAAATGTGGATAATCTTAAATCTGAGAGGTAGATTATAAGAGTTCATTATACTCTTGTCTCAACTTCTGTGTATATTTGAAATTTTGAATCACAAGTTCAAAGAGAGAGGGGTGTAAGAATGAAGACAAATACCTCAGGAGGATATTATCAGAGTCAAGGGTTACAATAGTTGCTTCTGTAGCTTGCAGTGAAATTAGCTTCGCAAGAGCCTCAGATGTTTTGCCCTAGAAATTAAAACAAATGTGTTTACAATGCTAAGGAAGAAAAAGTTCTGGCATTAACTACAATTAAGATATAATCTTCAGCATTTACCCAAAAGATGGATTTAAGAATGTTAATTTTTTTTTCAAGTCAGAAAATTTTTAACTTCAAAAATATGAACTACACAAAATATTTTTAAAGTTTTACTAGGTATAATTTATAAAGAAATAAATTAATAAGAAAAATACCAGGAACCCAATAGAGGAAATATTAATACCCAATGCATGGAAAAATGCTTATCCCTGTTACTTATGTTGTTGTTGTTGTTGTTGTTGTTATGTGCCGTCGAGTCGGCCCCGACTCATAGAAGAAACATAAATGAAAGCAACCCTGAAATATCATTTAATACCCACTAATTTAGGAAGAATGAAGTCATAGTCAAAATGAGTTCATTGACATAGTCGTGCTGGCCCTGAAAAATTGTTACAACTTGAAGCATAAACCATAGAAGGATTTATGTCCTTTAATCCAGTAGTCACATCCTGTGTGATTTATCCTAAGATACTAAACTCACTGTCATCAAGTCAGATCCAACCTGTAGTGACCCCTCCTTCGGTTTCCGAGGCGGTATCACTACAGAAGTAGATTGCCCGATCTTCCTTCCAAGGAGTGGCTGGTGGGCAAGCCAGCCTTCTGGTGAGCAGTCAAATGCCTTAGGCACTATGCCACCAGAGCTCCCTCCTAAGATACTAGTTCAATACAAATGACTATTAGACATGACAATATTTGATGCAGGATTATCTAAAATAAAAATTGGAAATAATTTGAGGACAAAACAAGACTAGTTTAGTAAATTATAGCACGCTGACAGATTAATAGTCAGAAATATCAAATAATGATCTAGATAATAATAAGCATGGAAAAATGTTACAATGTTAAATGTAAAAAGTAGTATGTATCTAGTTTGCAACTCTTTATAATATAAAGGTATGCGGAGATTAGAAAATAATTTACGTTATAGCATGGGACTATATGGGTGAATTTTCCATCATTACTTTAAACCTTACTGTCACATCAATTTTTCAACTAAAAATGTGATAGATGATAAATTACAGGTACTTGTCATTTGTCTCTCTCTCTTAAAACAAACATACACATATTTCACTATCTCCATATTCCATAGATACGGTAAATCTTCTAAAGGAAAATTCAACAAATATATTGCCAAAACAAAAATATTTCTTTCAATAAATGGTTAGCTACATAAACCAATGTACATTTCCAATAATTAGTTTATAAATTTTATGGTCATTTATCCACTTATGATTTAAATAAATGTCATCTTTCTTACTTTACCTTTGCTATATGTTCCAGCCACCGACCTAGTGCAATAAACACAAATAGCATAGGAGGTGTGTCAAAGAAAGTAACAGGATTCACTTTTGCTCTCTCATACATTGCAACCAGAAGAACAACCAAAGAGTAGGCAAATGCAATGGTAGTTGCCAACACAATCAGTACATCCATATTCGCAGTCTTATGCTTCATTGCTTTGTAAGCCTGAATGTAGAAGTACCAGCCTCCAAAGAACTGCAATATAGGAACAATAATCATTTAATTATTTTAATGGTGAAATTTACATATATACCTCAATAACTATGAGAAAGTATCAATATTAACTTTCTTTGGCTTTTATCTAATCCATAAACACTGAGGATAGAATTTTAAGCTGAAACAATACTGCTTGTATTTTAGTATTACACGTGTGGGTGCAGAGGGAAAGATTCAAATTGCTGCTCAAGGATCTTCTGTTTCATGCCTTTGAGGGCTGTTCTCTATGATCCTGTGAATATTCTACAATTTAAAGAAAGTTGATGGTTCTTGGATTTTTTTTTTTAATGGCAGCAAAAACTAGGGAAAGAATTACATTGTTTTGATCAGGATTTTCTATATAAAACTCATTTTTCCCTTTCCAAAACTCAACCTAAATGGTATATCACAAACCATGGTATCTGTTGGCTATTTCTATTGGTAACTATAACTGAAAAGCTTACTTTTCATTAGTATAGAAAATTATACTAAGGAATCTTTAAAACTGCTATTGTCTTTTATAGAAATCATTTAATAGATTAGATAGAAATTTTCCACAGAAAAGTTTATCTCAAAATAAAGGTTCAATATATACATAAGGTAATAAAGTGAAGTACCAGGGAGAAATGACATAGATAAAGTTATATACAATAACACTGATGAATACCAACTCTAAAAATCTTGAACCCTTGTTCCCTGCTTTGTCATGAAGCCATATTCATAAGGGTTAAATACAATCTATTATTAACTTTGAAATAACTATTCAGTTTAAGATTATTTTTGCAAAGTACCTAGAATAAAATAATAAGACATCTGGCTAATATCTCTTTTGCAATGGAAAATAACCTAGCCTGCCACATTTTGGCTATTTTCCTTATTAACAAATAAATTTGCTAACATTAAACTTGCCTGTACAGGTACACACAATAAAAAGGATAGCAAATTCATAATGGACAATCCTGGCAGAATCTGGTGCTCCAAGAACATAGAAGAATGAATGTTGATCATTTCTTCCTGGCTCATGTTCTGATTATGATGAAGAGATGCAAGATGGTGGTCCATAACCATCATATATATCATTAGCCCCATTACAGGAATACAGAAAAACAGGCTCACTAGAAAGGATCGTCTCCACCTAATGTACAAAATTGAGAAAAGAAAAATCTTTTTAGCAAGTTTCTAATGGTTAAAGACTTTATAATGCAGAGAAGTCCACTAAGTTGTGACCACTCCACCCAATATAAGGATAATATTGTAAAAATTGACATTCTTGGAAGTTATTAAATTTGTAAATAGGAGTCAAAATTTTATTTTTAGATTCAGATTGCTAGTATTTTATTGAGAATCTTTGCATCTATATACATGTACCATTTAGTGGCACCGATTATATTCTTTGAGTTGTGTAACCATTCTCACCCTACTTTTTTGAGGGTGAGATCATTTGCATAAATTTACTGCCCCCTAAGATTCTTATCTAATCCTTCCAGTTTCTAACATCAATTTCATCCCAAATCCAACCACTGCCATCAAGTCAATTCTGACTCATAGCAACTCCACAGGACAGAGTAGAATTGCCCCCATAGGGTTTCCAAGGCTGTAAATCTTTACAGAAGCAAATTGCCTCATCTTTTTCTGGAGGGTAGATGATGGGTTTGAACAACTGACCTTTTGGTTAGCAGCCACATGCTTTAACCACTGTACCACCAGAGCTCCCATATAGTTCTTAAA
>NW_006922517.1:67250-77350 GCF_000298275.1 Orycteropus afer afer | reverse complement strand
ATGGAAAAATCTCACAAATATAATGTGGAATAACAGAAGCCAGATTTGAGGTTGTATATTATACAATTCCATTTAGATAAAGTTCAAAAACAGGTAAAAACTAATCTATGCTGTGTGAAGTCAGGATAGTGGTTACCCTTGGGTGGACAGTGGTGGAGAATGGGTATGAAAGGGGGTAATAATGTTCTCTTTCTTGATTTGGGTGCTGGTTACAAAGATGTGTTCAGATTGTGGAAAATCAAAATTTGTACATTGATGACTTGTGTATTTTTCTGTATAAAAATTTTACTGAAGTGTTTGCTTTGGTATATACTAAAGTTGGAATAATACAGAGAAGATCAGCATGGCCCCTGCACAAGGATGGCACACAAAATCATGAAGCATCCCATTTTCAATCTTGGACTGAAAGATCAATACAAGCTTTGTAAAACAATTTTTTGATATGAAGTTTACCAAATATGTAAGTGAATGAGTTGAATTTGTATTTCACTATTTAGTAGAGTATACCAATGTGCTGATAAGGCAATTGTTATCCTCTATACAGGATGAAATGATTAGCTACTGCTTTGTAACATCATTCTTTGACATGATTTAATATAGAATAAGAGTTGAGAGATAATATTTCTGAATAAGTAACTTTTCAATTCAAAAAAAGTTTACTTAAAAAATTCAGCCAATTAAAAAAACAGGAAAAGAAACTAGATTTGCACATCAAAGGACTTTATCAAGAAAGTAAAGAAACAACCTACAGAACAGGAGAAAATATTTGGGAACCATATATATAATACGGGTTTAATATCTAGAATATATATATTTATTGTTGAGTTCTAGGAGTTTTGTGTGTACACACATAAACAAAAAAAGAAACTCCTAGAATTCAACAAAAAAACCTTGAACAATCTAATGCAAAAAAAAAAAAAAAATGGGCAAAGGACTTGAGTAGACATTTCACCAAAGAAGATATACAAATGGCCAATAAGCACATTAAAAGCTACTCAACATCATTAGTCATGAAGGAAATGAAAATCAAAACACAATAAGATACCACTTTACCCCTACTAAGATGACCATTATTAGAAAAATGGAAAATAAGCGTTAGGGAGGATGTGGAGAAATTGGAATGCTCAAGTACTGCCAGTGGGATTATAAAATGCATCTGCTGGGGAAAACTGTTTGGTGGCTCCTCAAAAAGTTAAACAGAATTACCATATGACCCAGCAATTCTACTCCTAGTTATACAACCAAAAGAATTGGAAGAAAGGGCTTAAACAGACACTAGTATACCAATGGTCACTGCAGCATCATTCACAATAGCCAAAGGTGGAAATGACTCAAGTGTCCATCAAGAGATGAACGGATAAACAAAATGTAATATACGTATACAATGGAATACTATTCATCATAAAGAGAAATTAAGTTCCGATACATGCTACAACATGGATGAACCCTGAAAACATTATGCTCAGTGAAACAGGTCAAACACAAAAGACAAATATTGTGTGATCTCACTTACATAAAACATCCAGAATAGGTAAATGCATATAGACCAAAGTTTATCTGTAGTAACCAGGGATAGGTGGGAGGGGGAAATAGGGAGTTACTGTGTAAGGGGTACTGAGTTTCTGTTAAGGATGATGAAAAATTTGGAAATAGGGATGATGGTAGCACAACATAAAAACCAAAAAAATCAAACCCACTGCTACCAAGTCAATTCTAACTCACGGTGACCCCTGGTGGGTTTCTGAGGCTATAAATCTTTATGGAAATAGATTGCCCCGTCTTCCTTCCACAGAGTGGCTGGTGGGTTTGAACCATCAACCTTCTGGTTAGCCGTCAAATGACTTAGGCACTGCTCCACCAGAGCTCCTTGAGTATAACATAGTGAATGTAATTAACGTCATTGAATTGTGCATGTAAAAATGGTGAAATGGCAAACATTTTGTTACATATATTACTCCACAATAAAGTATTTTAAAGGTCATTTACTTTGACATAATAAGCAATAAAGCATCTAGAAGGATACTTCACTTTCTTAGTGATTACATGAATCTTACTCATACTAAATTGTACTTTACTTCCATTTTAAAATATTTTAAAATGATTTATAGTTATAACTGAAGACCGCTGCCCATTAATAATGCAATGTACTTTCGTCTAACTCTTCCTGCGAAGACCAAGGAAAATAGCACAGACAAATTCAAATCAAATTTTGAGACAGATTTTGCCTCAAGGGTCAGATTTAAGGAACAGGCAGTTTTGTTCAGCTGTACACAGGTTCACTAGGAGTCAGAACTGACTCCACAGCACCTAATAACAACTTCTGATGCAAAACAGAAGCAGTTCAAGAGTGTTGACTGAATAGGGAAGAACACAGAAATGCAAAAGTCTTGGCACTTACTTCAATTGTCCGGATAATATCTCGGGGACCAATAATTTCTGGATCATATTTAATATGTGCTTTATTGGTTGCCAGGGCCACAGAGCAGTAGAAAATCCCTCTATGTTTTGTGAGAGTAGACTCTATTTTATGTTCACAGGAAGCACAAGTCATTCCTCTCACCTGTTAAAAGCAAAGTCTTTTTTATTCAGAAATATACTTTTCTTTCCACTAAGTATGATGAGAGTTATAACTTTAAACTAAAAGGACATTTGTAACGTGGGATTACCACATAGGATCTTATCAGAACTCTTAGCATGCTTTAAATATGATCATTAGAATAGCATTTTTATACCATATTAAACAAAGCATGGTTTTAGCTACAATAGGCTTGATTGAATTTCAGGATCTCATTTAAAAAGCCCTTCTCTTCCTGTCATTACTGCTTAGTAATAAAGGATTTGACATCTATCATTGTTTTTTTAATCTAATTCCTTGCTTCCTTCTTGATATATATTTTCAACCAGCCTTTAGTATTACTTTTTGTGAGGGTTAATGGGTAGTGTCTTAGTTATCTAGTGTTGCTATAACAGAAATATCTCAAATGAGGGTCTTTAACAAACAAGATTTTTTTTCCCTCATAGTTTAGGAGGCTAGAAGTTGAAATTCAGGGTGCTGCTTCCACAAGTAGATTTCCTCTCTCTATCAGCCCTGGGGGAAGGTCCTTGTCTATTTAGGTTCTGTTTCCTAGTTTCTCATTGGTCTCTATGTGGATTGGCATCTATCTTCCTCCATATCTGCTTTTTCAATTGCTTTTTTAACCTCTTTTATACCCCAAAAAAGATTGACTCAAGACAAATTCCACACTAATCCTGCTTCATTATCATAACAAAGACAATCCATTTCTTAATGGGATTATAACCACAGGCATAGAGGTTAGAATTTACAATACACATTTTTTTGGGGAACACAATTCAATCCATAATAGATAGTAAAAGTGTCTTGTCTTTGTATGTCTATAAATGCATTTTGCCTATGTCTTGAGTGAGGTCACAGTTTAGTTGAACACTGAACTCTAAATGTGAGGGGCAGGATTTATGGAATGACTATGTGAGAAACTCAGCAAATCTTCAACCCAAAAAGCAATGACATGACTGTACAGAACTATCAGAACACCCATTGAAAGGCTTTATAAAATGACCAAAGAGTATATAAAAAAATTTAACAGTATAAAAAAAATTACTCTTGAAACATTATTCAAGAGTATCTCCTGAGGGAATGCCAGCAAAAATAGTTGAGTAAGGACCTTTGAAAATTTTCTCCTTCATAAAAGCAATGAGGAAACTGGCAAAAATTGTCAGAATCAATGTTTTCAGAAATCTAGAAATTAAATAAAGGCTTGTAACAATATTAGAAGTACTTATTAAGAAAAACAAATTGATAACAATAAGAGTAGAATATATGTTGTTATAACTTGCCCTATTCACATCCCCTTCCTTCCAGCTCCACAGTAGGCTTGAAAGCCAATAGTCCACAATCATGGTTTAAAAATAAATAAGTAAAATGGAAGCCACAGGAAGTGGATGGAGCGCCTTCAAAGCCTCATTTCCAGAGAACTGTCATTATTATACCTGCCTGATACTTCCCAGGAAGTGCTCACTTACAAGGATAAATATGTTTGTCCTGACAAGAGCACAACTAAGATAACCAAGCAGAGACTTCAGTGGTCACACACACACAAAAAATATCAATTTTACAGTTAGTTTAGAAAGGTTTTAAAACAAGCAACAACAACAAATCCTGAAAACAGGAGGCAGGGGGAATCTGGGTTCCAAAGTTGCCATACTATATTAATTAAAATATCCAGTTTTCAATTAAAAGTTAAGAGACATTCAAAGAAACAAAAAAGTAGAGTCAAAACACAGAGAAAATAAGAATAGGAACTACCCCTAAGAAAACCCAGATGCTGAAATTATCAGACAAATATTTATCAGATATTTTAAATATGTTCAAAGAACTAAAGCCAACTATGTGTAAAGAATTAAAGAAAACTATGAGAATTATGTCTCACTAAATAGAATGTTAATAAAGAAAAAAATTTTTTAAGAAAAAACTAAACAGAAAGCCTGTAGGTGACAAGTACAATAACTGAAATAAAAGCAATGCCTAGAGGGAAATTTATAAGTGTAAAAACCTACATTAAACAAAAAAAAAAATCAAATCAATAACTTAATCTTCAAACTTATGATACTAGAAAAAGAAGAGCAAAGTTAACTTAAAACAAGACAAAGAAAGAAAATAATAGAGATTAGAGAATAAATTAATGAAATAGAGAATAGGAAAACAGAAGACAGTATCATTTTAAAAGACCAACAAAAATGACAAACTTTTGGCTAAATGGATCAAGAAAAAGGAGAGAAGTCTCAAATTATTCAAACGAATGCAAGGGAGGACATTACTATTGGCCTTACCAAAGGAAAATAAGAGAACATACTATCAACAATTAATGGTATGCAAACAAATTAGATAACCAAGATGAAATGAATAAAACCTAGAAAGACACAAACTACTGAAAATGACTCAAGAAGATATGAGTTATCTGAATAGATATCTAACAAGAGACTGAATTAGTAATCAAAAAACTCCACAAAGACTCCAGAACTAGATGGCTTGACCAGTGAATTCTATCAACTGTTTAAAGAATTATCACCAATTCTTCACCAACTCTTCCAAAAAAGAGAAGTGGAGATAATAATTCTTAACTCTGGTAGCGCAGTGCCTAAGGCACTTGAATGCTAACCAGAAGGCTGGTGGTTCACATCCACCAGCCACTCCTCTGAAGGAAGATGAAGCAACCTACTTTCATAGTGATACTGCCTTGGAAACCCAAGGAGGGGTCGCTATGAGTCGGGTCCAACTCTATGGCACACAACAACAACAACAACTCATTCTATAAGGTCATTATTACTGATACCAAAAGCAGACAAGACATTTAAGAACACTACAAAGTAATATCCCTTATGAATATAGATGTAAAATCCTCAATAAAATACCAACAAACCTAATCCAGCAATATATAACTAATGTACACTATATTCAAGTGGGAATTATCACAATACAAGGTTAATTCAATGAATAAAATCATTAAATGCAATGCAGCACATTTAACATAGTAAATTACAAAAGCCACATGAACATCTTAACTGACACAGGAAATTCATCTGTCAAAATTCAAAACCCCTTCACCATAAAAATACCCAACAAGCTAGGAATAGTAACGAACTTCCTCAACCTGGTACAGGAATCAAGACTGTGTAGTACTGGCATAAGGACAGACATACAGATCAATGGAATAGAAATGAGAATCCAGAAATATACCCTCACAGAGTTAATTTATTTTTTAAATGTGTCATTTTTGTGGTTGTTGTTGAGAATATACACAGTAAAAACATACACCTATTCAACTTTCTATATGATGTGTGTCCTTTCACCATACTTATTCAATCTGTATACTGAGCAAATAATGGGCGAAATCAGACTGTATGAAAAAGCAGCATTAGGAATGGAGAAAGACTCGTTAACAATCTGTGATATGCAGATGACACACACTACTTGGTGAAAATGAATAGGACTTGAAACACTGACTGATGAAGGTCAAAGCCTTTACTACGGATGACTCCTCAACATAAAGAAAACAAAAATCCTCACAACTGGACCAACAAACAACATCACAATAAACAGAGAAAAGACTGAAGTTTTCAAGTATTTCATTTTACTTAGATCCACAATCAACGCCTATGGAAGCAACACTCAAGAAATCAAATGACACACTGCATTGGGTAAATCTATCGCAAAAGAACTCTTTGTATTAAAAAACAAAGATGTCACTTCAAGGATTAAAGTGGGCCTGACCCAAACCATGGTATTTTCAATTGCCTCAAATATATGTGAAAGATGAAGAATGAATAAAAAGACTAAAGAAGAGTTGATGCATTTGAATTATGGTGTTGGTGAAGAATACTGAGTATACTATGGACTGCCCAAAAAACAAACAAATCTATCTTGGAAGAAACAGCCAGAATGCTCCTTCAAAGTGATGATGGCAAGACTTCATCTCATACACTTTGTACATGTTATCAGGAAGGACCTGTCCCTGGAGAAGGACATTATGCTTGGTAAATGCAAGATCAGCAAAAAAGAGGAAGATCATCAACAACATGGATTGGCCCAATGGCTGCAATAATGGGCTCAAACACAGCAACAATTGTGAGAATGGTGCAGGACTGGGCACTGTTTCATTCTGTTGTATGTTGGGTTCCTATGAGTAAAAACCAAATCAATAACACTTAACAACTAACAACATGTACATTTCAGTGACACTAATTACATTCTTCGAGTTCTGCAACAATTCTCACCTTTTTCCAAGCTGTTCTTCTTTAATTAACATACATCACTGACTCCTAAGGTTCCTTTATAATCTTTCAAGTTGCTGTTGTTAATTTGATCCCTTATAGATAGACTTTAAAAGACCATAATGCTCAAGGCAGACATTCTTTCCTAATTAAGCAAAAGTATTGATTGGTTGTAAGAAGACTTCAGGTAATATTCTTGGTTTAAGGCTTAAACACTATCTTAAGGCAATAGCTTCATGGGGTTCATTCAGCCTCCATAGCTCTAGAAAATCTAGATTCAATAAGAATTTGAAATTCTGTTCTGCCTTTTCCCCCCTTGGATTAGGACTCTCTTATAAAATCAAAAGGTTCAGCAATGGTACCTGGGCACTATCAAGTTCTTTGGGCAAAAGAGGCAGTTGTTTTTGGAGTCAATTAGTCACACATCTCATTGCCTACTCCCATTCCTGACTCTCCTTCGTTACTCCAGGTGAAGAGAGATCAACTATTGTCCATTGGATGGTCCTGTGCAAGCTTTTATGACCACAGGCACTATGCAATGAACAAGGAGGTAGAACAAAAACCCTAAACACATTGTTGATGGTGTTGTTCTGAGGTGTCATCAAGTCGGCTCCGGGTCATAGTAACTCTATGTACAACAGAATGAAATGCTGTCCAGTTGTCTATCATCTTCACAATCCTTGCTATACATGAACCCATCATTGAAGCCATTGTGTCAATCCATCGCCTTAAGGGTCTTTCCCTTTGTTACTGACCCTCCACTTTACCAAGCATGATATCCTTCTCCAGGGAATGGTTGCTTCTGAAAAAATGACAAAAGCAGGTGAGATGAAGTGTGACCATTCTGGTTCCCAAGGAAAATTACAGCTGCACTTCTTCTGAGACAGATTTCTTTGTTCTTCTGGTAGTGCATGGTACTTTCAGTATTCTTTGCCAACACCACAAATCAAAAGCATCAATTCCTCTTCCTTATTCATTGTCCAGCTTTCATATACATATGAGGCGAATGAAAATACCATAGGTTGAGTTAGGCACACCTTAGTTTTCAAAGTGACATCTTTGTTCTTCAATATTTTAAAGAAGTCTTTTGGAGATTTGCCAAGCAATATGACATCTAATTTATTGACTGCTGCTTCCATGGGTGTTGATTGTGGATCCAACTAATATGAAATCTTTGACAATTTCAATCTTCTCTCCATTTATCATGATGCTGCTTATTGGTCTAGTTGTGAGGATTTTCGTTTTCTTTATGTTGAGACGTAATCCATACTGCAGACTGTAGCCTTTAATCCTCATCAGTAAATACGTCAAGTCACCTGTATTTTCACAAAGCAAGGTTGTGTCCTCTGCATATTGCTGGTTGTTAAT
This sequence comes from Orycteropus afer afer, assembly GCF_000298275.1. Lineage (NCBI taxonomy): Eukaryota > Metazoa > Chordata > Mammalia > Tubulidentata > Orycteropodidae > Orycteropus > Orycteropus afer. The sequence continues at coordinate 69,193 of NW_006922517.1, read as the reverse complement.
GAGTCTTCCTCCAATCCTAATGTCCCATCTTCATATAGTCCAGCTTCTCAGATTATTTGCTCAGCATGCAGACTAAGTATGGTGAAAGGATAAAACCCTGATGTGACACCTTTCCCGATTGTAAACCATGCAGCATCCTCTTGTTCTGTTCAAACTACAGCCTCCTGGTCTATGAACAGGTCTCTCATGAGCATATTTAAGTGTTCCAGAATTCCCATTCCTCGCAAAGTTATCCATAATTTGGTATGATCCACACAGTCAATAAAACACAAGTAAACATCTTTCTGGTATTCTTTGCTTTCAGCCAAGATCCATCTGACATCAGCAATGATATCCATTTCACAACCTCTTTTGAATGCAGCTTGCATTTCTGGAAGTTCTCTGTCAATACACTGCTGCAACCGTTTTTTAATTATCTTCGGCAAAATTTTACTTGCATTGGTATTAATGATATTGTTTGATAATTCCCACATCCTATTGTATCATGTTGCTGTGGAATAGGTACAAATATGGATCTTTTCCCAGTCAGTTGGCCAGTTAGCTATCTTAAAATTTCTTGGTGTAGGCCAGTAAGTGCTTCCAACGTGGCATCTGTTGGTTGAAACATCTCAATGGGTATTCCAACTATTCTTGGAGCCTTGTTTTTACCTATTCCTTCAGTGCAGTCTTGGACTTCTTCCTTCAATACCATGGTTCTTGATCATATGCCACCTCCTGAAATAGATGAACATCGAACAATTCTTTTTTTGTACTGACTCTGTGTATTCTTTCTATTTTCTTTTTATGTTTCCTGTATCATTATATATTTTGCCCATAGAATTCTTTCAATATTTCAAGTTGAGGCTTGAATTTTTTTCTTCAGTTCTTTTAGCTGGAGAAATGCTGAGTGTGTTCTTCCTTTTTGGTTTTCTAACTCCAGGTCTTTGCATATTTCATTATAATAAGTAGCTCTGTCTTCTTGAACTGCTCTTTGAAATGTTCTGTTAAGCAATTTTATCTTGTCATTTCTTCCATTTCCTACAGCTACTCTCCATTCAAGAACAAGTTTCAGAGTCTCTTCTGACATCAATTTTGGTCTTTTCTTCCTTTCCTGTCTTTTTAATGATGTTTTGCTTTCTTCATGGATGATGTTCTTGATGTTATCCCACAATTCATCATCTCATCTTCGGTCATTGGTTATCAGTGTGTCAAATCTATTGTTCAGATGGTCTCTAAAAACAAGTGGAATACAATCAAAGTAATATTTTAACTATCATGGATGTCTTTCAATGTTCTTCACCTTCAACTTGAACTTGCATATGAGCAATTGATGGTCTGTTCCACAGTCAACTCCTGGCCAACTTTTGTCTGAAGATATCAAGCTTCTCCATCACCTCTTTCTGCAGATGTAGTCAATCTGATTCGATCTGGTGATGTCTACATGTATAGCCACCATTTATGTTGTTGAAAAAAGGTATTTGCAATGAATTAGTCATTACTCTTGCAAAATTCTATCATGCAATCTCTGGCATCATTTACATCACCAAGGCCATATTTTCCAACTACTGGTGATTCTTCATTTCCAACTTTCAAATTCTAATCACCAATAATAATCAACACATCTCAATTACATGTTTGGTCAATTTCAGACTGCAGAATTTGGTAAAAATCTTCAATGTCCTCATCTTTGACTTTAGTGATTGGTGTATAAATTTGAATAATAGTAGTATTAACTGGTCTTCCTTGTAGGTATGAGGAATTTATTCTATCACTAACAACATTGTACTTCAGGATAGATCTGGAAACATTCTTTGTGGTAATGAATGTGACACCATTCCTCTTCAATCTGTCATTCCTAGCATAGCAGATCATATGACTGTCTCATTCAAATTGGCCAATACCAGTCCATTTCAGCAAATACCTAGGATATTGATCTTTATGCACTCCAATTCATTTTTGACAAC
>NW_006922517.1:65548-67150 GCF_000298275.1 Orycteropus afer afer | reverse complement strand
CAATACGTTTGGTTTGATTTTTGGTCTTCACGGTTGGATAAAGGCTTCCCATCTATGAAAAAGAGATGACTCTCGAGCATACAGGTGAGAGGAAGAGTGTGCAGTTTGGCCTCAGGATTTGGAAATATCTGCCAGCTCCTTGAGAAGTGAGAGCTGGTTGGTAAACATGGCTGCCTTCCCATAGAACCAGCCATTAATTATGTTAGTCCTTATATATTCTGTTGGACACATTTGCCAAGTACTGTGCTGGTTCTAGATAACAGGACAGAAGAGATCATTTTGAGTTGTTTAGAGAAGGACACCTGCATTTTTAAATCCTTAACTGATGTCGTTTCTTACAGCTTGCTTGGACTGGTCATACCAAACATCAATGCCATTTCAGCAAAAATAAGACCCAACTCTTCAATCTAGCAGTAAGTTTAAAAGAGTATGATCTGTCACTTCCTTGTCTTCTTTAAGAAAAATTTCTAGTTTCTTCTTTTTCAATGTAGATGTTTATTGTTATAAAGTCCCCTCTGAGTGCTTTCTTTGCTGCTACCCATAGATTTGTTATGCCATATTTTCATTCTCGTTTGACTCTAAGTATATTTTTATTTCTCTATTGATTTCTTCTTTGACTAATTTTAGTAAAATATTTTTTACTAACACTCCAAAAGTACTTACTGTCTGATTTCTCGTTTATGATCTAGGTGACTTGCTGATCGATCCTTCTTGACCAAAGAAGCTTCAAAACCTAAGCTCTAAGGAAATTCATGAGAGAAAAAAAATTATTTCACTGAATGTGTAAATATTTATAGAGAAATGCTAAGTCATGGTATTGTCATTAAGAACAATTCAACTGAATCACTAAGTACAAATAACTCTGGTGGATACAAAGATGAAGATGGGATTCCTGCTCTTGTTTTTGTTTCTAAGTTTTCATTAAAGAAATTAGTATTTCCTTAACTCTAATTAATGTCTATCCTACTCTTCTCAAACTAATCATTTCACTCAAGTGCAGTGATTCTCAGCAGAGCTTCTAATGATATGAAAAATTACTAGAAAAGTTTCAGCAAAGCTTCTAGAATAAGACAGAATAGAAAGAAAGGCCTGGTGATTTATTTCTGAAAATCAGCCCATAAAAGCCCTATGCATCACAACAGAATATTGTTTGATACAGTGATGGAAGATGAGTACCCTAACCAACAATGGACTCAAACATGCCAGTGATCATGAGGACGGTGAGCATTTCCTCTTGTTGTACATGGAATAACCATGAGTCAGAGCTGACTCAATAGCAACTAATAACAACATACATGCTTTAAATCTCAATCTGAACTTGATAAACCTACATCAAAACACTTTATTACTATCATGTAGTCATGCTAATAAATGATTTCTCCAATAACAGAGTTTACACAACTTCACTGTATTTCTGTGAGAGAAGAAATGGAAATACAGCATCTAAGTGCAAAATAACTGTCATGTGTTACTTTTAAAAGTGCATTCAACTGGAAGTCCTAGCCAGGGGCATAAGGCAAGAAAGGGAAATCAAAGGCATCCATATTGGTAAGGAAGAAGTCAAACTATCCCTATTTGCTGATGATATGATCCTATACCTAG
>NW_006922517.1:60352-61070 GCF_000298275.1 Orycteropus afer afer | reverse complement strand
AGAGTGCTTGGTGGGTTTGATCCACCAACCTTCTGATTAGCAGTCAAACACCTTAGGCACTGCACTACCAGAGCTCCTATATATATAAAATCACAAATTTTGCCAATTCAAACTTTTTACAGGTGCACAATTTATTGACAGCAATTACATGAATCTGCTCAATAACACTACCTTTAATCAATGTGATTATTCCAGCACCATAAGCTAAAACTCAGTACTCCATAAGTAATAAATTCCCCTTTGTGTCTTTCTTGCTGGCCCTGGTAACAACTACTCAACTCTGGTCTCTACACATTTGCCTGTTTTTGTCTTTCTATGGAAGTGAAGTCATAAAACATTTGTCCTTTTGTGACTAACTTATTTCATTCAGCACATCATCAAGCTCCATTCATATTGTAGCATGCATCAAGACTTTATTTCCCTTACTGGCTGAGTAGCATTAAATTGTAGGTATGAGCCACATTTTATATGCTCATCTGCTGATGGGCAATTAGGTTGCTTCTACCTTTCAGGTATTGTGAAGAGTACTATAATAAATATGGGTGGAAAAGAGTTCCGGTAAGATGGTGGACTAGGCAGAAAGACTGCACAGACCCCCTTCAACAAAGAAAAGGGAAATCAATTAAGACAGACACAGAAGATAATCCTGGACCACTAAGCCTTGAAGAAAAGGATATAGAAGTGGACTAAACCCCAACCAGCAGAAGAATTTGCATGA
>NW_006922517.1:53417-55152 GCF_000298275.1 Orycteropus afer afer | reverse complement strand
TGCCCAGCCACTCAACCAGACCCAGCCAAGTTGACACACAAACTTAACTACCACACTCATTTTATCACTGGGTTTGTTGTTGTTAAATCGTCAAACTTATAAATATTTTGGTTATTAGATTGTCAGATATATGGTTTCTGGAGATATTCTCCCAGTTGGTAGCTTGTCTTTTCACTTTTTTGGTAAAGTCTTTTGTTATACAAAAGTTTTTATTTTTACGAGGCCTGATTTATTCATTTTGTCTTTTCCTGTTTGTGCTTTTCTTAGTATATTAGATAATCCCATTAAAACCTAGGCTCTAAAACATTTTCCCTGGGTTTTCTCCTAAGAATTTTAGGTTTTTAGTTTTCACATTTAGGTCTTTAATACACTTTGAATTTGTTTTGTATATGGTATGAGGCATGGATCCTGCTTTATTCTTTTGCAAGTGGAAATCCAGCTTTATTAAAGAGACTATTCTTTCAACCATTGAATAGACTTAGCATCTTTGCTGAAAATCAACTGTCCAGTGATGTATGGTTTTATTTCTGGACTCTCAATTCTATTACATTGTTCTATATGTCTCATTACACCAGTTCCAGACTGTTTTGATTACTGGAGCTTTACAGTCTTTTGAAATTGCGAAGTGTGATTTCTACTTTATTTTTCTTCAGTATTGCTTTGGCTATTTGGGGTCCCTTTCCCTTCCATATAAATTTAAGGATTGGTTTTCCATTTCTGGAAAGAAGTTTGTTAGAATTTTGATAGGTATTACATTAAATTAATAGATTGCTTTGAATAGTATTGACATCTTAACTACATTAAGCCTTTCAATCCATGAAAACACAATCTCCCTCCATTTATTTAAACCTTCTTCAATTTCTTTTAGTAACAGATTCTTAGAGATTTCAGTGCATAATACTTTCACATTGCTGGTTAAATGTATTCCTAGGCACTTTATACTTTTAGATGCTATTGCAAATGGTATTGTCTCCTTGGTTTCTTTTTCAGCTTGCTGATTGCTCAGTCAAAAACCTGACTGATTTTTGTGTATTGGCCTTGTACCTTTCCACTTTGCAGAATTCATTTATTAGCTCTAATAGCTTTCTCATGGAATCTTTGTGGTTTTCTATACATAGGATCATGTCATTGCAAAAAGGAATGTTTTATTTTCTCCTTCCCAAATTGGATGACTTTTTCTTTGCCAAATTGATTTCGTTAGGACTTCCAGTACAATGTTGAATAGAGGGGGTGAGAGTAGGAATCTTTGTCTTTCTCTTGATTACATACATATTTTTATGGGGAAGAATCTTAGTTCATGTGCTGCATTGAAGAAAATGATTATTTTAAATCAATATGATTTACACCTGGTTCAAGTCTTTAATGCATCTCGAATTTATTCTTTTATATGCTCCTAGGTGAGAATCATGCTATAATTTAAAAGTTAATCTTCACTTACTCATTCAAATTCAATTCTTTTCTGGCTCTTAATTGAAATATGACAAGTATCTTTTATATTCTATGCTTGGAGACCATGATTAAATCATGTCTTATCCTCCCAATGGCTCTACTTTCAGCCAAACAATACACAAGCCTACAAGGTAAACAATAACACCAGGGAGGTTTACAAGGCTTAGAACAGTCAACCATACAAGATCAAAAGGGCAAGGAGTTCCGGCAAGATGGTGAACTAGGCACAAGGACTGCACAGATGCTCTTCAACAAAGAAAAGGGAAACCAATTAACACAGACACAG
>NW_006922517.1:46020-49427 GCF_000298275.1 Orycteropus afer afer | reverse complement strand
AAAAGGGCAGCATTTGTCCAGGAATAAAGCTCAGAAAGCAGGAAGGGACAGGAAAGAAGGACAAACTGAGATGGTAAACACAGGGTGGAAGTGGGAAGAGTGTTGTTACACTGCAGAGACTGCAATCAAAGTCACAAAGCAAAACGTGTATGAATTGTTAAATGGAAAACTAATTTGCTCTGTAAACTTTCACCAAAATACAATAAAAAGTTAAAAAAAAATCTTATCTCAGCCTTTCATTTTCCAGATTCTTTAATTCTCCTTATGTCTTACTTTTCTAACCTTCAATTATCTTTGGAAATCTTCTAAGAATGCTCATCAAGTTTTCCCTGGAATTTTTATTAATAACAAATAAAAATCTTACTTACAACAAGTTCCAAAACACCATCCCCTTCATCAGCATTTTCTATCACAGTGGCTCCAAATCCAAGCTCTTGGATGAACTCTGCTATCATCAGAGGTTGTATAACAGCAGGATTATATCTTACTTCTGCCTTGCCAGCCATCAGAGCCACAAGTACAGAATATATTCCTAGTGACATTGATAAGAACAATACATACAGATAACATTATTACTTACAAAAAGAACGATGCTGTAATTAGTTTTTAGTGTTTTTCACATAAACATGAAATGAGTAAAGTGAACCTGGAGAAATGTATTACTTAACTTGTATAGAAGTATTAAACCCAAACCAAATAAAACTATTTGAAAAGGGGGCCTTATTTTTAAAAACATTTATTATAGAAATTTTCATTTATATATATATATAAGAGAGAACAGCATAATAAACTTGATGTGCCCATCATACAGCTTCAACAATTATCAGTAAGATTTGTTTCATTTATATTCTTGCCCATTCCACTCCTGGCCTTCTATACAAATTATTTTTAAGCAAATTCAAGACATTATATAATTTCATGTGTAACTATTTAAATATTTATCTCTATAACACAAAGATTCTTCTCTTGAAAAATAACCATAATACCAATATCACACCTGGAATAAAATAATTCCTTAATATAATCAAATATCTAGGCAGTACTCACATTCTACAATTGTCTTATAATTAATCTTAAGTTTAGCAGCAAATAGAAATCCAGATCATTAATACAAAAATTTCAGAAATAGAGTTATTTCCCCAGAGGATAAGCTTACACAAATCCTTATTCATTCAGCCCTTGTGACAACAGTATGTATCATTAAGACATCTGAGGCTAGGCCTGCCTAAGTACTATACCTTTGGTCTCATTAAACATAATCATATACATCTATGGTAAACAAATCTACTATGCTTTATTGCAAAATCTGGTCAGACAGTTGTTAAAGCATTCAGCTGTTAAACAAAAGGTCACCAGTTCAAGCCCATCAGCCTCTCCACACAGGAGAAGAAAGATGATTCAGTTTGCTTACATAAAGATTTACAGCCTTAGAAGCCCTTTGGGCAGTTCTTCTCTATCATACAGGGTCACTAAGAGTCTGAATCAGCTTAATGGCAATGGGATGTTTTGGTTTATGAGTGCAAATTTGTAGGCTAAATGTTTACGTGTACACCAGGCTACACATAAACACATAAACATCTGAGAAGATCAGATGGGGGTCAGTGAACAGGAGTATACTCTAGACTAAGGATACATTCAGTGCAGGCTACACTTGCACAGACACCAGTGATACAAAATACCTGCAATCCTTACAGAAACAACAGAAGACAGACACCCAGACACTGTGGGAGAGAGATTAAACAGATGTGCCACCTCAGGACCATAGTACTGGGGGACACCAGACTCAATTGGCACAACAAAATACATAAAAGTCCTGTTCCTCATCCTACACTGGTGAGTAGTGACTGGGGTCTTAAAGGCTGTCAAGTGTTCATCTAAGATGCAGCTAATGGTCTCCTATTATCAGAAGTGAAGAAGAGTGCAAAAAAAAAAAAAAAAAGCAAGGACATTTGGAAGCCATCAACCCTAGGACACGATGGCCCTTGAGACCAGAAGAACTAGATGGTGCCCAGCTACCAATGCCAACCACTCAGGAAAGGATCAAACCTGGAGATCCTGGATAGAGCGGGAGGAAAAATGTAGAAAAATATCCAAAAATTCAATAATGACCAGAATTACTGGTCAGATGGAGTCTGGTGAGACCCCCAATACTATGACCCTGGGATACATTCTGGGCCTGGAATAAAACTCACTCCCAGGGGTTGGCTCTCAGCCCAATAGCAAACAAGATGTACATGCACCTTTGGAAATCTTCTAAGAACGCTCATCAAGTTTTCCCTGGAATTTTAATTAATAACAGAAAAATCTTACTTACAACAAGTTCCAAAATACCATCCTCTTCATCAGCATTTTCTATCCAGGGTGATGCACCCACATACTCTATGGAAATGCATTCCTTGGAGCAATCGACCACAGGGCACCAGAGGGGCAACATTCACACAGAGTAAATTCAGGACACACAGGGAGGACACACGGGGGGTGGTTACTGGGCAGGGAGGGGAGGATACTGGGTTAGGGTTGGGGATGGTAAATGGGTAGTAGAAACTAAATGTACATGTAATGTTTAATGTAAAATGAACTCTGCTCTGTAAACTTGCACCTAAAGCATTAACTAACTAAATAAATAAAGTTTAAATGAATACGGAGTTTTCAAGATGACAGACTAGGGAGTTACATTATCCCGACGCCATACAACAAAGACTAGAGAAAACAAGGGATGGAGCTACGGATAATAATCCTGGATGCCAGAACTTCAAAGGAAAGGAAAAAGAAATAGATCAAATACTGACGAGACAAAGACACTAAATGAAAGCAGTCAACAAGGAGCAGTAAACTGTCAATGGGCACAGAATGGTCATTTTAAATTACTGCAAGCAGCATTCTGGTCAGAGCAGGAACCAAGACTGCACCAGCACCCACAGCAGTTAACAGGTGACTCTAACCTTGCACAACCTCCTGCTAACCAGAGACACAGCCCTCCCCACCCTCATCCACTCAGAGGCTGGTCAAACCCCCACTGCTAGTGCTGAGACACTTTTTACTTACAATTTTTAATCCTTCTGCTTAGTTCTTCCATCTCCCCTCACATCTCCTTTTCTTTTCATTTTTCCTCTTCCTATTCCTTTGCCCTTCTTCATTATTTTTTAATTTGGATCCTGAAGAGTGGGAATCCCTATCCCACTCCAAATTGGTAAGGAGGAAGTAAAACTATTCCTATTTGCTGATGATATGATCTTGTACATACAAAACCCAAGAGACTCAGCAAGAAAAGTACTGGAACTAAGTGAGAGATTTAGCAAACTGGCAGGATACAAGATAAACATCCAAAAATCAGTTGGATTCCTCTACACCAGCAAAGAGATGGCTGAAAAAGAAATCAATACCATTTACAATAGCTACCAAAAAAT
>NW_006922517.1:42618-45920 GCF_000298275.1 Orycteropus afer afer | reverse complement strand
TCCCATCAACATTCTTTAGGGATATGGAAAAATAATCACTAACTTTATATGGAAAGGAAAGAGACCTCAGATAAGCAAAGCAACTACTGAAGAAGAACAAAGCAGGAGGTCTCACATTCCATGATCTCAAAACCTACTGTACAGCCACCTTAGTCAAAACAGCCTGGTACTGGTACAACGACAGACACATAGACCAGTGGAACAGAATTGAGAACCGAGAAATAGATCTATCAACCTATGATCAGCTGATTTTCGACAAAGGGCTAAAATCAATTACATGAGGAAGAATGGTCTCTTTAACAAATGGTACTGGCAAAACTGGATATCCATTTGTAGAAAAATGAAACAAGATCTGTACCTCACACCATACACAAAAACTAACTCCAGATGGATCAAAGTGTTTAATATGAAACCTAAAATTATTAAGTTCCTCAAGAAAAACTAGGGGCAAATTTAGGGGTCCTAATTTATGGCATAAATAGACTGTCAAGCATAACCCAAAATGCACAAATAGCAGAAGATAAACTAGATGAATAAACTCACTGCTGTCAAGTCGATTCGACTCACAGTGACCCCTCCTTGGGTTATCAAGATGGTATCTCTACAGAAGTCGATTGCCCAAGCTTCCTTCTGAGGAGTAGCTGGTGGGTTTGAACTGCCAGCCTTCTGGTTTGCAGTCAAATGTCTTAGGCACTACGCCACCAGAGCTCCTAAACTAGATGAATGGGACCTTCTAAAAATTAAATTTTTATGTACTTCAAAAGACTTATCCAAAAAAGTAAAAACAGAACCTACAGATTGGGAACAAATTTCATTAATGACATATCTGACAAGGGACTAATCTCTAAAATTTATAGAAAATTCCAACATCTCAACATAAAATGGACAAACAATCCAATTAAAAAATAGGCAGAAGATATGAATAGACATTTCACCAAAGAGGATGTTCAGGGGGCCAAAAAACACATGAAGAAATGGTCACAATCATTAGTCATTGACTCATAGCAACCCCTCCTTGGATTTCTGAGGTGGTGTCTCTACAGAAGTAAATTTCCCAATCTTCATTTCCAAGGAGTGGCTGGTAGGTTTGAACTGCCACCCTTCCTGTTAGTAGTCAAATGCCTTAGGCACTACGCCACCATAGCTCCCATTAGAGAGATGTAAATCAAAACAACAATGAGATATTATCTGGCCCCAGCTCTAATAACAAAGTTCAACAAGACAGAAAATAACAAATACTGGCAAGGATGTGGAGAGATTGGGACTCTCATACACTGCTGCTGGGACTGTCAAATGATACAACCACTGTGGAAAGTAGTATGGTGAGTCCTTCAAAAGTTGGAATTAGAAATACCATTTGACCCAGCAGTCCCATTACTAGGTATACATTCTAAAAAAGGGACAGCCAGGACAAGAATAGATATATGCACACCCATGTTCATCGCAGCACTATTTATAATAGCAAAAAGATGGAAACAACCTAGGTGGAGATCAATAGAAGAATGAATAACCAAACTATGATACATACACATAATGGAATACTATGCAACCTTAAAACATAATGTAGAATCTGCAAAACATCACCTAACATGGATGAATTTGGAGGACATTATGCTGAGTGAAATAAGTCAATCAGAGAAGGACAAATATTCTATTAGTTCATTATTGTAAAAAGTCAAGGAAAGGTTTATATATGGAAGGAAACTTTCTTTGTTGGTTACCAGGGGTGGGAGGAGAGGGGAGGGGAGGAGGAGGAAACATTGCAAAAATAAATAAATAAATAGATAATATTAATATCTAAAAAAAATTAAAAAGAAAATAAAACTGTATGGAGCAAACGAGAAACACAGTGAGAAGTAGGGTAAGTGATGTTACACTGAGGAGACTGCAATCAACGACATGAAACCAACTGTGCATGAATTGTTGAATGAAAATGAATTTGCTCTGTAAACTTTCATTCACCAAAAAAGAAAAGTTTAAGTGTAACAATAAAAACTGTGTTGTAGATTTTATAAGATTTTATAACCTAAAATTAAAACTTATGTACAATATAAAGCAGCTTTTGAACATCTTTACTGCAAATAAAGACCAGAGATTGAACTGTTAGAAGAGTACAATGTAATTCTAAATAAATTTTGTTTTGGGCTTGATATTTGGTCCTGATAATGGTAATACTGAAACTCTTACAGATTCTAGTTATTAATTTTAAGCACAGCTTTATCAGAAAATGTATGCTTCTTAACATCCATTGCAACTGAGGTCCATGAAGAATAGCAATTTTATGTACTACTTTCCTACAAATTTCATTAATATAGGAACGTTATCCAAGGGAACACAGCACTAACAAGAACTGCTTTTCAGGAAATCAGGGATGTCCTGCCCATCACTGATACTCTTTATGAGGCCTAGGCAAGAATCATAAATATGGTTAAAAAAAACACGTAAAAGAACAAAACAGACAGAAGCCCAAAATCAGTACATGAGTAACAGGCTTTAAATGTTTCTCACCTTCTTCTCGTCTTAAATTTCGTTCAATGTTTGCTACACAGGAAGCACAAGTCATGCCAGTGACCTGTATGTAACACTTAGAAGAAGTCTTTGTCTCTTCCTTGTCATGAGTTGGTGTCATCATTTTAGCATAACATTCATTAGTTGAAGCCAAAAGTGGCATTTCCAATGAGGGCTGAGCTATTAATACCGATGGCTCACTCATGTCTGGTGGAAAAGAAAAGTTTCTTTCATTTGCAGTATTGTTCAATCTCTAGCTACATCCTTGTTATTCATCATAATCCACACCTCTAGTTACTGTCAATCCATTCATTTAAAACCAGTAAGGACCTACTTAAGCTGTTGACACTATGTTATCTTTGTAATTTCCAGGCAGTGACTTCCAATATCAATACTGCCCATCCAAGTTCCTTGGAAAATCTGAATTAAACCGAGTAAGTGAAACTTTAGCTATATCAAGTTCTTCAAGCCATTATCTTCCCATTCTCTGTCTACCTTCCTGTCAAGAGTAGTTTGTTAATGGATAACTTCTTAATTTTGTAATGAATTTTTATTATCATGTTAGGAATTTGCATACTGGTGTTAAAACAGTTCAAGATATATTATGTGGAACAAAGTGCAATTAGTAAAACAGCATTGTAGTATGATGTCATTTAAATTTTTTGTGTGAATGTATATATGAGAATGCATGTAAGGAAGCCTGGGAGGCTACATACCAAACTATTAACTCTGGCTACTTCTGGAGAGTGGGTTAAGGCAGGAACAGAATGATAAAGAGAGGAACAAATTTTCTT
>NW_006922517.1:37834-42121 GCF_000298275.1 Orycteropus afer afer | reverse complement strand
AGAAGGCTGGCGGTTCAAACCCACCAGCCACTCCTTGGAAAGAAGGTTGGGCAATCTACTTCTGTAGTGATACTGCCTTGGAAACCCAAGGAAGGGTCGCTATGAGTCAGATCCGACTCAATGGCGGTGCATTGCGTTTTTGTTTGCGTTACGCACTAAGTAAGAATGGGGAGTTCCAATTATCCTAGAACCTACCACTACAGTCTCAGAAAATCTGCCATTCTATTTTAGTTTATCTGTTGCAGTAATCACCCCCAAAGAAGATAGAAATTATTCTCTATAGCATATCTATACAGTTTTTTAAAAAAAAAAAAAAGCAAACTAAAAAATTTCTCCTCTCCTATAAAGAAAAGGAGAAATAAGAAGCAATGTAAAAATTTCCACTAACTTATTATTTCTTCTCCTTGGACAAAAAACTAGATCAGGTCTGTCTGGCTAGACCACAAAGGAGCCCATGTATAGTAAAGTTAGTTTTTAGGACAGTAAAAAAAGAATGTCTTTTGAAGAAACTTCAACAAAGTCTATTTTCCTAAAGAATAATTATCTGGACTTCTCAAATCAATATAATCTAAAGCACTGTCTCTTAAATTTTCATGTGCATACAAATCACAGATAACTTGTTAAAATGCAGATTCTAATTCTGCACATCTGGATTAGGGCCTGAGATTCTGTACTTCCACCATGCTCCCTGGTGATACTAATGTCTGGGAATAGCAAAGGATACTTTCAATAGCAAAGGACTAGATTCTCCCAGTTCCTAAAGTAGTCAGTCTACGGTCTTAAGTGAATCACTTTAGAAAGCTACACTTATTCTTTCAGGTTGTCACAGCAGTATTTAGAACACAGAGGACAACATTTACCAAGTAGTAACACTAGTACTGTAAAGAAGTAGAAAAGAAGCTCACTTGCCAAAAGGAAATAGCTTTGACTTTGGATAAACCCATTATTTTAATCTAGCCAGAAGTTTCATTCTCTCTCTCATACTTACCATCAATACTTAATTATCAACTTGGACAATTAAAAAAAAAGTATGCTGCCAAGCACTTCAGATTTTGTTCCAGAGCAATTTAGGTATTTCAGGTACCAGAGGTAACCTAGAACACCATCTGCAATTTTCACACTCTAGAAGTACAGTATTAAATAAGTTATAGAAGTAGTCCTTTTTAGTTATCTTGGCATAATATGTAAACAAAGATTGATAAAATAGTAAACTTTACCTCAGTGGGTCTGGTAAGCAGAAAAGCGAAAGTTTCCATCTTCACTGAAATAGGCATTGGGCAGGCAGATAAACTGAATAGACTATAGTCCAAAATCAGACCCAAGTGTATATGTAATAACTGTAGCTCTAGTTTCACTCTGCTTAGGCTGAAGTTGCTTTTTAAACATGTCAATAATTTTAAAAACGTCTATCTTGACACATTGTGAAAAATGTAACCAATGTCACTGAATAACGTGTATAGAAATTGTTAAAAGGGAAGCTAATTTGCTGTGTTAATGTTCATCAGAAACATAACAAGAGAGTATAAATATAAAAAAAGCTTCTATCTTCCAAAGAGACAATGAAGGTGTTAAAAGTGCCAATGAATCAAATGGCTGTTTTCCTTTCATTAGATATTCTACAGGCAGTTACATCAAAATCCAAATCAAAACCCACTGCCATCGAGTCAATTCTGACTCATAGTGACCCTATTGGACAGGATAGCACTGCCCCATAAAGTTCCCAAGGCTGTCAATCTTTATGGAAGCAGACTGCTTTCTCTTGCTCCCATACAGCGGGGCTGGTAGGTTCAAACTGCCAGCATTTTAGTTTGTAGCCAGAGCTACTGTGCCACTAGAGCTCCTTATGCTTAAATTAATTAAAAAGGAAGGTTGACTTTCCTGCACCGGAGGCAACAACCAGAAAAGATTCCCAAAATTTCAAGACCTTCAAAACTGGTAGGTTCAGTGTCTCATGTAATATGAAGAACAAATACATAATCTGAAAATGGTCAAAACAATTGTAATTTCTTCAACTTACTCAAATGGTTCAGAAAAAATTATGTGTATCTAGATAAGAGAGAGAATAAAAGAGATAAAGATAAAACAGAGCAAAATATTAATAAACGGGGAATATGAGAGAATTTGATAAAAAGGATTTATCTGTACTTATTATTCTTACAACTTTTCTCTAAGTTTGAAACTGATTATAAATAATTAATTATTAAAAATGTAAGGAATTGAGGGGTTTTTTCCCCCTTTTTTTTTTTTTTTTTGCTTTAATTGTTTAGTGAAGACTTAAACTTCACGTGTTATGTGTCTTTTTATCTTAAGGTGAGAATGATATTGATAAAAAAAAAAAGCTTCCATTTTTCTCATTACCTCCTTTAATTTTTACTGCTGACCTAGGATAAGATGAAGACTAAATGTATGCATCCCCCTTTGACAACCAGTCATACTGAGGCTTGGATCAGCACTGACACTCAGAAAATGGGCAGCCATAATTCTGGTAGCATCTCAAACACTAACTGATCTCTACCAGAACTACAGAATGCAGTCATTTGATATCAATCTTTTAGCCCAATTATGGGTCACCACAGTCCTAGCTCTATCAATTCTACGGTGATATTCTATGTTGACAAGGTTTTTCACCCATTATCATAGCCATTTATGTATTTATTATAAGCCTTACCAGATGCAGGTCACATAACAGGTTCCTGGTAATTAATTACTTGTTGAATAATTGATTCCTGAGGCCCTTGACAACAGTAGATCGAGGTAAAAAAAAATATTAAAGCTTGTGAATATGCTGCATTCATGGTTCCTGAGGTTTCTTGATAGTACTCTGTATGAATTTTCTGGAGTCCCTGGGTGGCACAAATGATTAAGCACAAGGCTACTAACTGAAAGGCTCGTGGTTTGAATCTACCCAGAGGTGGCTCAGAAGAAAGGTCTGGCAATCTACTTCCAAAAAGCCAGTCACTAAAAACCACATGGAAAGTAATTCTACTCTGAAATACGAGGTGACCATGAGTCCAATTTGACTTGACAACTATTCATATGAATATTCTAATGGAGAAATATGTATCTCTTTTCTAGAGCACAAGAATCTTAGTCTTTTGTCATTTCCTAATATTAAGATGAGAATGTAAAATGGTGTAACTGGTTTGAAACCCGGTTTGTTAGTTCCTTAAAATGTTAATCATAGAGTTACCATGCTGTTGTTATTGTCTGGTGCTGTGGAGTTGATTTTCGAATCATAGTGACCCCATGTGACAGAGTAGAACTGCCCTACATTGTTTTTTGGCCTGTATCTAAAGATACCAAATAGCCAGGTCTTTCTCCCACAGAGCTGCTGCTCGGTTTGAAGCACCAACCTTTGGGTTAGCAGTTAGTACTACACCACTGCACCACCAAGGCTCCTTTAGAGGAGTGGCTGGTGGGCTTGAACTGCCAGCCTTCTGGTTAGCAGTCAAATGCCTTAGGCACTATGCCACCAGAGCTCCCTAGAGTTACCATATGGCCCAGCAATCCCATTCCTAGGTATATACTCAAGGAAACTGAAAATATATTTCCACACAAAAACTTGTACATGAATGTTCACAGCAGCATTATTCATAATAGCCCACGAGTGAAAACAATCTAACATCCATCAATTGATGAATGGGTAAACAAAATTGTCCATCTGATACCCAAAGATAGACTCAGAACAAGGGGATAATATTATCTCAGGTAAATATTATCAGATACCATAAAGGATGATAATGAGAAAAACTTTTGGATCAGATGGACAAATACAGCAGACCTGAATGTGTGGTATCTGAGTAACCTCACCCTTAGGACCCTTTGTCTTGCTGAAAGACTAATTGTTAATGACCTTGGGACCAGTAATATGATTGGGAGGGGCAAATTAATCCTTCAGGTGTGAAAGGGCCCATGGCTAGAAGAGCCAGGGGGTACAATGCAATGAATTGCTTGATGTGGCCCTTCTAGCCACTGTCCTCCATTTTGTGATGCATTGTAAATCCTATTATCCATGCCTGTTTAAGTTGGTGTGGTAGTTAAGGTTGGGTGTCAACTTGGCTGAGCCGCTGGTAGTTGTTCCCTATAATGACTTGCAGTTGGCTCTGTGGTGGGATTTGCTGTGAATAAAGAAGTAGCTGCTGATTGTTAAAACCATCCACTTGGATCATTGTTGTCGGAGCAACACAGGTGGAATGTATCTTGAGTCCTGCCTTGCTGGAGGGTATAACTCAAATCACCACCCTTAGCTTCCTTGAGGGTGTACCTATGAATCTCCTGGGAAGGTTC
>NW_006922517.1:31749-37520 GCF_000298275.1 Orycteropus afer afer | reverse complement strand
ATCTTTAACCTCCGCCTCATGGGGACCATTGTGCTGATCTTTCTAAGAAAAACTGTTCAAGCACCATACAATGAAATATTATTGTCATAAAAAAGGAATGAAATACTGATACTACAACCTAGATACACCTTAAAAAACATTATGCTAGGTAAAAGAAACTAGACACAAAAGGTCAAACATTGTGTACCTCCCTTTACATGAAATGTCCAGAATAGGCAAATCCATAGAGACAGATTAGTATTTTCCAAGAGCTGGGGCAAAGGGGGAATAGGGAGCAATTGCAATGGATATGGGATTTCTTTTTGGGGTGATGAAAAGGTTCTATAATTACCACTACTCTGTGAATATACTAAAAACTGAATTGTGCCATTTAAAAAGGTATTATTTTATGGTATGCAAACTATATTTCAATTTTCAAAAGTGAGAATTCTGTAACTTCTACCATTTGTCATCAATATGAAAACAGGAAAGTATAAGTTTATATCTGGGTTCTCTTCTACTAACACTGATCTACCATAATAACTTGGCCATCTGTTTAACATAATTTTTTATGTATGTCAGTTTTAGTGAGGTTAAAAAGGGAATATTACTATTTGATATCCTTCTTTCTAATCAGAATAGCAAAGATTAGTAACATTTTTCTAGGAATTAGTTATATAACCTTCAACTGTTACTCAAAGGAAGAAATTTCACTGTAACATTTTCAATTTAATTCAAGGCTAGGTTCAATTCTAGTTTAAAACAAGTTCACAAAGGCAAATTATACGGAATATATACTTTTGGTTTCAGTTCAAAGGCAAGAGCTGCCATGAAATATGAAGACTTCTGGTCAGTTCTGGAGTCAGTTTAACTTAAATGCTTAAACTTAAAACTATAGGTAAAATCCTTCTATTTATTTCTACCTATTTTTCTCTGTAAAATAATATTTGTTTCTCCATATTATATGAATACACACATACACACACACAATTGTTACCAAAAAAAAAACCTGGAACACATAGGAAAGCACAATGGGAACAGAAATCACCTTTATCACACCACCCAAATACACTGCTGTCAGGTTAATTCTGATTCAGTGACCTTACATGACAGAATAGACCTGCCCCATAGGGTTTCCAAGGCTGTAATCTTTATAGAAGCAGATTACTATATCTTTATCCCACAGAATGGCTAGTGGGTTCAAACCACTGATCATTTGCTTAGCAGCTGAGAGCTTTAACTACTGTGCTACTAGGCTTCCTGCCCAAAAATAACCACCATTTAAATTCTGGTTCATGTTGTGTAGAAAGTGTTTTTCATTCATATACATAAATAATATGTCCATGGTATATATTTATTTACACATGTTTATACATTTTTTATCATATGGTATATAGCTTTTTGTTCAATTTAATAATATATATTTGACACTTTCCCATGGCATTTTTATTGTTAGTTGCCATCAAGTCATGGCAACCTCATGTACAGAGTGGTACTCCATAGGGTTTTTAAGGCTGTGACCTTTCAGAAGCAGATTGCCAGGCCTATCTTCTGAGTTGCCTCTGGGTGGGTTCAAACCACCAACCATTTAGCTTGTAGTTGAGCACTTAACTGTTTGTGCCACCCACAGACTCCTGCCATGGCATTAGTATCTTTTAATGCTATAGTTTTTATGGCTTCATAGTATTTCATCATAGGAATATACCATGATTTTTTATTGTTTCTACCAAAAAACCAAACTCACTGCCATTGAGTCAGATCCGACTCATAGCGACCCCTCCTTGGATTTCTGAGGCAGTATCACTATGGAAGTAGATTGCCCAATCTACTTTTTTTAATATTATAAATTATAATGCAAATTTTTTATCCTTACACATATTTATACACATATCTAGCTCCATAGGACTTATACCAAAAAAGTGAAATTGGGGTACCTATGACTCATTTCTCCATGATAAAGGCCAAAAGAATCAGCAAACTAGAAATAAATGAGTATTAGAGGAATCAAAAGGAGCTCTGGTGGTGCAGCACCTAAGGCATTTGACTGCTAACCAGAACGTTAGTGGTTCAAACCCACTAGCTGCTCTGTGGAAAGAATATGGGGCAATCTACTTCCGCAAGGACTGACAGCCTTGGAAATCCAATGGGGGTCACTATGAGTCACAATCGACTTGATGGCAGTAGGTTAGAGGAATCAAAGAAAACAAGTAAAAATTACCTGACAAGGTAGCATCAAATCCCATGTTTTCTATTTCTTCTCTCAAGGTTTCTGGAGAGGTTAGTAGAGGATCATATTCAACAACTCCACTGCTATCTGCAAGGGAGACTTGTACGGATTTTACACCTGCCTTTTTTGATATGACACCCTCAATAGACTGTACACAAGAATTACAAGTCATGCCACTGATGTTTATTACAGTTTCTTGAGTCAGAGGCTGGCTCACTATGTTCAAAGGGATTTTTTGATGAGATGAGCTAAAAGGAGAGTTTGGGATACTCTCAACATCACTTATAATACTAACAGTATATTGCCCTGGTGATACTGCCTCTATTGCCTTTCTCAGGGTTTCTGGAGTGACTGAGCTTGCATTATATTTTACAATGGCAGACCTATTCTCTAAAGAAATTGCTATGCTGCTTACATATTGGAGTGTAGATAAAGCACTTTCAATATTTGACACACATGATTTACAATGCATGCCATCTATGATAAAAGTGGCTGTTGAATCATTGGTATATGATGGACTCTTTTGCAGTGATCCTTCTGAGGATCTGGCAGATGTGTTCTTTAGACGTTCTATGTCAATAGCTCCCAATGTAAGGTACTTGGGCTGTTTTTTGATGAATGCTGGAAAACCCACAGCTTCAATCTGCTTTTTTATTTCCTCTACTGTGATAAGATGAGGCTGATAAACAATAGTAGCTTCTTGATTGTCCAGGGAAACTAGTTTAGGGGAAAAAAAAAGAATCATTTAATTCAGTTATTTCTGGGCCACTTAAGAAAGCATCCTGTATACCAAATCAATTATCACAAATAATTGTCTCTCTCATTCTTGCCATCATCCTTTCCTAAAATAATTTTGTTCTATTCAGAAAATATTGACATACCAAAAAAACCAAACCCGTTACTGTCAAGTCAAATTCAATACATGGAAAACCTATAGGAAGAGTAGAATCATCCCACAGGACTTCTAAGGCTGTAAATTTTTATGGAACACATTGCCACATCTTTTCCCCACAGAGAAGCTGTTGAGTTTTAGTTAGCACCTGAGCACTTAACCACTGAGCCCTGGGGTTTAATTATTGACATAGGCTGAAGAAAAATAAATGAAATGACCACTGAAGCTATAGTGTCCAAGATTATACATGCCTGAGTAGAGATATATTAAAGGTAAAGAGGATCCCTGGCATGCTGTGTGCAGAAACTCGGACTCCACTAATTACAGTTCAGAAGGCTTTTCAGCTAAACTTCAGCTTGACTCTCACGTAACCTTTAGTTATAATCATTAATTTTACTGTACGTGAAACTTCAATGAAGCAATAAGCATTCTAACCCCATAGATCCAAAACTCATGCTTAAAAAGAAAGTAAAATGTTAAAACCCCAAAACAGAAGACTAAGCTTTACAAATCAATAAAACCAGAAATATTACCTTTAATTCGCTGAACACCTTGTAGTTTCCCAATTTTTCCTTCAATGGTGCTAGTGCATGAATGGCACGTCATCCCTTCCACCCTCATTTTCAGCATGATTTCACCTGCTTGAGTCATACTGTAATCGTCACAAGTTCCTGAATTTTTCTCCAGAGATCCAACATCTAAACTGACACCCGGAACCAGTTCTATTATCTGACTGGCATTCACTATAGAAGGGATTATTGTCACCACTGCAGTTCTTTGCTGAGGGAAAATTTTAATGTCTGTCACACCCTTGGTCTTGAGCAATGTGCTTTGGATGTGGTCCCAAGGTGGAGCAAATGAAGCAGTAACAGTCAGAAACATGGTGTCAGTTAAAACAGGGAGTGGATTAGGATTGTGGAGAGTGGCATCAAAGCCCATGTCATAAATAGCTTCCTGTAAGGTCTTTGGAGTCTGTAGTTTAGGGTCATAAATAATAGCTGCATTTTTTTCTTCCAGTGAAACCTTTTGGAAGGAAATTTCAGAAGTCAGTTTAGTTAAATTATACGACACATGACTCAAAAATATCAATCATCATACAACATTCAAGACAGATAAAACAAATAATTCAACCTAATGGAGTTTCTCTATTAGTTTTCATCTTTACTATTATCCTTATAAAAGAAACACAACATATCTTATATACTTGTAAGAATAGTAAATCTATATATAGGCATATGTGACACTGGTACTGACAAGGTATTTGAAACAGGCTTGTGGACAAACACATTCTAGACTTTCACAACAGCGTACCATGTCCTTTCAAAATTACTCCAACACTTCCCACTCTATTAATTTAAATGGCTATACAGGAGACAGGATCAAGAAAATGAAAAGTGTCATGAAGTTTAATCTTAAAAGCTGTTTAATTAAAATAACTTTGTTGGAAGAAAATATATAAACATGCCAGATTATGAGTAAAGGTAGTATTCATTGGATTTTGTAGCAAATTCTCCTATATCCCTCTAATTCACTGTGGTCTAGTATTAATTTTATTTCAAAATAAGAATACTTTATTGGTTTGCCTGACTACAGGATAAAAATAATTACTATATTCTTAAAGGCCAGCTACTGCATACAATTGAACTGCTCCCATGACTGCACCTTTTGGCTTGCATCTTGCAAAGATTTATGATATAGTCACAAACAAAATACTGGGCTGGAAGTCAGAAGATCTGAATTACAGTGTCAATTTTCAACTTATTAGCCAACCACACACATAAGTTCTACTATCTGAAAAATGGTAAAATATGCCCCAGTATCTTCCAGGATTCTTATAAGATCATATGAGTAAACAGATAGGAAAGTTCTTTGTAGCAGCAATGATTTATATAAAAGTAAACATGAAGCAACTAATATTTATAGAGCACTTATTACGTGTACCAGGAATTGAGATTCTCAGGATACAAAGCTGAATATAACACAGTCACAGAAAGCAATATTAGGATAGAGAATACAGAAAAGAGACATCAATTCATCTCTAGGAATATCAGTCAGAAAAACTTAGAGGAGATAACACGTGAGTGTTTAAGAACACATAGGAATCAGCAAGCATAATGTAAGGTAGAAAATTCCAGACAAATAGAAGCACCAAAGAGGAAGATGAGAGGCTGGAGAATTAGGAAACTCCTCTATTATGAGACCCTGTATGTCAATAATGGTTTGTATTTTATCACATAGGTAATGGAAAAGATAATCAGGGGAGTGGCATTACGAGATTTGTGTTTTAGAGAAAAATCAATTTGAAGACACTGTGGAAGATTATACTAAGATTAGTGCAGTGATACTGAAGGAAGGGAGATCAGCTCGGAGGCTATTATAATGGGAGTACAACAGAGGGTCTCAGTTGAGTCATAAAGACTGAAGGTAAAGAGAAAAGGGGGCAGTTTCAAGATACATTTTGTTGTTCTTGTTGTTGTTAGGTGCCGTCGAGTCATTTCCAACGCATAGCAACCCGATGCACAACAGAATGAAACACTGCCCTGCCCGATCCCACGTCAGCTCCCTGATCCTTGCTATTATTTGAGCCCATTGTCGCAGCAACTGTGTCAATCCATCTCGTCAAAGGCCTTCCCGTCTTTTGTCGACCCTCCACCTTACCAAGCATGACATCCT
>NW_006922517.1:21475-22753 GCF_000298275.1 Orycteropus afer afer | reverse complement strand
TGTCAGGGTCACTCAGTTCGCTGTCAGACCGCAGCTACGTATGTCTCCTTTTTTTGGTATTTTCACGCAAATTCTTCTGCTAATTGGGGTTTAGTCCAATTCTGTATCCTTCCCTTCAAGGCTCAGGGGTGCAAGATTATCTTCTGTGTCTGTGTTAATTGGGTTCCCTTTTCTTTGTTGAAGAGCGTCTGTGCAATCCTTCTGCCTAGCCCGCCATCTTGCCGGAACCTCCCTTCCATCTTCTATTGACGTTCCCTGCATCATTTAATGTTTTGCCCTTAGAATCTTTCAGTATTGCAACTCAAGGCTTAAATTTTTTCCTCAATTCTTTCAGCTTGAGAAATGCTGAGCCTGTCCTTCCCTTTTGGTTTTCTAACTCCAGGTCTTTGCACATTTCATTATAGTCATTGGCTTTGTCTGCTCGAGCTGCTCTTTGAAATCTTTGGTTCAATTCTTTTACCTTGTCATTAATTCCATTTGCTTTAGCTATTCTCTGCTCAAGGGCAAGGTTCAGAGTCTCTTCTGTCATTCATTTTGGTCTTCTCTTCTTTTGTTGTCTTTTTAGTGACCTCTTGCTTTCTTCATGGATGATGCTCTTGATGTCATCCCACAATTCATCTGGTTTCCAGTCACTGGTGTTCAATGCATCAAATCTATTCTTTAGATGGTCTCTGAATTCAGGAGGGATATATTCTAGATCATATTTTGGCTCTCATGGAGTTGTTTTAATCGTCTTCAACTTCAAGTTGAACTTTCATATGAGCAGTTGATGGTCTATTCCACAATCAGCTTCTGGCCTTGTTTTGGTTGAAGATACTGAGCTTTTCCATCACCTCTTGCCACAGGTGTAGTCGATCTTATTCTTGTGTGTTCCATCTGGTGAAGTCCACATGTATGGCCACTGTTTGTGTTGTTGAAAAAAGGTGTTTGCAACGAACAAGTTGTTGGTCTCGCAAAATTCTACCATATGAGTTCCAGCATTATTTCTGTCACCAGAGCCAAATTTTCCAACTACCAGTGATTCTTCTTTGTTTCCAACTTTTGCATTCCAGTCACCAGTGAGAATTAACACATTCCTGATTGCAAGTTCGGTCAATTTCAGACTGCAGGAGTTGATAAAAATCATCAATTTCCTCATCTTTGGCTTTGGTGGTTGGTGCATAAATTTGAATAATAGTCATATTAATGGGTCTTCCTTGTAGGTGTATGGATATTATCCTATCACTGACAGCATTGTACTTCAGGACAGATCTTGAAACATCCTTTGTGATGATGAAT
>NW_006922517.1:17656-21130 GCF_000298275.1 Orycteropus afer afer | reverse complement strand
TAAATGATTAAATAAAAGATACATTTAGGAAGGCATATCCTAGTGACTACATACAGAGTGTAAGGGATATGGCTAGGATGACTTACAAGTTTCTGGTTTGGGTCAGTAGTAGGGTGATAATGCCATTAATTGATATCAAAAAGAGAGGAGGAAGTTAAGAGCCTGGAGCAGAGGAAAGGGAAAGATGATGAATTTAGGTCTAGATCTATTGATTTAAGAGATGCCAGTAGGATACTAATGTTCAAAAGACAGTTGAAAATACAGGTATTATTATTATTTTATTTCCTAATAAACTTTGTCCTATAAATTACAGACAGCTCAAATATAATTAAAGAATGGTTAATGGTAATGGTTGAATATATTTAATGTCACTAAATTGTAAATGTAAAGACTGGTGAAATGGCAAATGTCTTCTTACCTATATATTTACCATAATAAAACTGAAAAGGATAATACAGAATAGGAAATCTAATTTTAACTTATCTACAATAGTTATGTAGTTAAATCCTCCACTTACTTTAATGAACTTCATATTTTTATTTCTTCTTCTAAATCAAAACCAAACTCACTGCTGTGGAGTCTGATCCGACTCACAGAGACCCCTCTTTGGGTTTCTGAGGCAGTATCACTACGGAAGTAGATTGTCCAACCTTCCTTCCGAGGAGTGGCTGGTGGGTTTGAACTGCCAGCCTTGTGGTTAGCAGTCAAATGCCTTAGACACTACACCACCAGAGCTCCTTCTAGCTTGTTAATAAATAACTATGTATTTGTTCAAAACTTCAAACATGCTCATGGCCTTCAAAGTTTCTAAGACTGTGATAATTCTATTTAGTTAGCTTGTTATTAGTCACAGAAGAGATCACCAGTGATCTTAAATGATCGAAAAGAAAAGTGGGAAAATGATTTATATTTTATTTTAAAATACAATGAATGATATTTTCCATGAATAAGCTGCACAACAGCCAAATCACATGTAGTTCAGAGTTGACTGATACATAAACTTTTGAATGACACGCAGTATAAAATTAGGGCTTTTGTGTCTTAATGTTTTTAAGAAATTCTCTTTTAAACTTTAATCTCATTCTCCTAAGATCAATGATTTTATGATTAAGAAAATTACTACAAATAATTCAAACATTAATACTAATGGGTAAAATATAGAAGAGATCGGCAGTTTCCAGGGGTTAGGGGCTGGAGGAAGGGTGAGTATAATGGGGTAGAACTAGGGAGGTTTGTGGATTGATAGGACTGTTTGTATCTCGATTATAGTGGTTGATAAACAAATCTATACATGTGTTAAAATGCAATGTGGTGCCATATTAGACAGGGGAAATACAGAACATTTACACCATCACATAAATGTTCTACTAGATAGTGCTGCTCTAGATACAACTACACTTTTTCTGACAAAGTACTAACCTTGAAAAAAAGAGGAAGAGGTTTAAATACATGGTACCCAGTTAACCCTTAAATAAGACCTGGTTTTGAACTAATTAAAGAAAAAGCCAATTTACCAATGTATCCACTGAGAAATCTGTTCTGGTAAAAATCTTTGTCAGTGGACAGTTTGCTATACTTTCTCTTGCTTCAGCTTATGTTTTATTTATAAAAGATATAAGTAAATAAGGAAACTATTTATAAAATACTACACAAAACAGAATTCATATTATCCTATGATGTGTTCATGCTGCAGATGGGGAAACATTTCCTTATTACTAACTTATATGTTTCAAAGCTGGAATATTTGTCATACTCCTGTCTTCAATGAAAACACTTCCATTGTTTCACCATTAATCATGATGTTTTATTTAAATAAATTACTATGCCTATTAAATATAACACATAACATATTCTGTTAACTGTATTTAACCACGAAAAATGCATCAGCATTTTTTTAAGTGTTGTGATTTTTTTGTAGGATAGTTTTGGCAACCTTAAAGAAACAGACAATTTCTTGATTACATAAAATAATCCAGAGTAGGAAAAAATGACAGAAATTTCCAAACTCATTCTAGGAACCCATATGACCTAGATACTAAAACCAAACAAGGACAGCACAGAAAGGAAAATTAAAAATGTACACTCAAAAATTCTTAAATACCGACATAGTGAATAAAGTAGTGTATTTTAAAAAATAGCACATACTCAACACAAGGTATGTCAATCAATAGAAAATCTATTAATATACCTTACTAGGTTAACAAATTTGATTGATGAGGGAAAAAAAAACATTTTACAACATTCATTTGAAAACCTTCACTGTGTTAGAAATATAAAAAAAGAATATACTCCCTTGATATGATTATAGTGGCACTAACCTCTGCAATGCTACAGGAATATTGCTCTTTGTTTGTCATTTTGTTAAGAAAGGGCAGTACTACAGTCTTCCACACAGCACTTTCAACCACAACAGCCCCCAACCCACAGGGTAGAGGACCAGTAAAGGAATTCTGCCATTGATGAATACACCTATTCCAACTGTGCATGCATTTCAGTTCTGTGGGAATGACCACACAGTAGTTCAGGGATCCACTGGGCCTACTCTAATATGGAATAGGTCCAAAACTCATTTTTGAACTCTGCTTCATAAGGCCCTACTCTGGTTGGTAGACCAATGTAGTGTTTTGGATTTCAAAGAATTAGTCAGGTCAGAACTACTGTTCAGCAGTGCCCAAAGTATCTGGGTATTTTACTTTCCTCACTGACCCTAACAAATGGCCAGAGGTCATTTTAAAAAATGGATTAAAGTATAAACCATATTTAGCACAAACAAAAACATTCTCTGTTGGGAGTAGTAGTAACACTTAACTTTTCCTATGAATGTTAGATAGCAAAGAGTCAATCTTAAAGTCTCAAAAAATAAAAAGGAACTACATTTAATAGTTATTCATAATACAGTACAGTTCCGGGTATCAAATCCTTATGCAGGACACTAAAATGCTATTTATTTGTTCAACAAATATTTATTGGCATGTATCTGGCATTGTGCTAGCTACTAGGGACACAAAAGTGAGCAAAAACAGAAGCACAGACTCTGTACACCTGGAAATTTCTGGTAGTAGTCTTATTCTAGGTTTTCACTCTCCTTTCATATATTCTCTCCATCCCAAAACATCCTTTTCCAACCCCACATAATTTCAAATTTTCAATACTTTGTCTTTTTCAATGAATCTCTCATTAGGAACCAATGCTATCATTTTTATTTTCAAAGGAACTATTTTCCCATTATATCAATAGCTCCTGTGAAAATAAAAATAACAAACTACAAATTATGAATATAGTTCAGAGAAAGCACTTAAGGTAGAAGATATTCACTGTATTTCAATGAAGATAGTAGTGTGAGAGAAGAAAGGAAAATAGACTCTGTGGTCTCAATAGGATTAACAGTACATTAATAGTATTAATAGCATTAACAGTTGGGAGCTCTGGTAGCATAGTGCCTAAGGCACTTGACTGCTAACCAGAAGACCAGTG
>NW_006922517.1:15584-16130 GCF_000298275.1 Orycteropus afer afer | reverse complement strand
ATATGTCATAACTAAATATTTTTTTCCCAATATGTTGGTTCTCTTTTTACTCTTTTGGAGAAGTCTTTTGATGCACATAGGAATTTAATTTTTAAAAGGTCTCAGTTACCTAGTTTCTCTTCTGCTGCATGTGCATTCTAGGTTATGCTTGATAGTTTATTTATGCTGTAAATTAGGTCCCATTAGATTTGCCCTTATGTTATCTTTGATGAGCTTCATAGTTTAAGGTTTTACATTTGAGTCTTTGCTCCAACTCGAGTTCGTTTTTTGTGTATAGGGTGAGGTATGGGTCTTGTTTCATTTTTCTGCAAGTGGATATCCAATTTTGCCAGCAGCATTTGTTAAAAAAGGCTATCTCATTCACTCACTGCCGTCGAGTCGGATCCAACTAATAGCGACCCCTCCATGGGTTTCCAAGGCGGTATCAGTAAGGAAGTAGATTGTGCAACCTTCCTTCTGAGGCTATCTGGCCCCCATTTAATGGGTTTTGGCCCTTTGTCAAAGATCAGCTGTCCACAGATGGATGGGTCTATTTCTGGGTTTTCA
>NW_006922517.1:12434-13319 GCF_000298275.1 Orycteropus afer afer | reverse complement strand
ATGGGCCCATTATTGTAAAAAGTCAAGGAAAGGTTTACTCAGGGAAGGAAATTCACTCTGTTGGTTACTGAGGACGGGAGGGAAGGGGAGGGAATATTTATGATTAGACAGGAGTCCATACTGATTTGGTGAAGGGAGGGACGGTATGGAAAGAGTCTGTGACCAGCATGGTGACATGGGAGAAAGAAAAGACACAGAAATGTACACAAAACATATAGACAACAGAGCCAGATACTATCACACGTACAATACTGCATTACCACTGGCACCAAACACCAGGCTACGGATAAATAAATAGACAGGTGAGAAGATCAGATGGGGGTAGGCGAACAGGAATATACCCTAGACCAACGATAGATTTGAGTGAAGATAATCTTACATATGCACTTGTGCTACAAAATGACCCACATACATTACAGAAGCAACAGAAGACAGGGTTGGAGTAGCTTCTCACAGACAATCAAACACCCTGAGAAAGAGAATCACTGGGCCTGCAGACTCAGGACCATAGTCTCAGGGGACATAATGCTCAACTGGCACAACATAGTACATAAAAATCTTGTTCTACAACCTACTTTGGTGAGTAGCGACTGGGGTTTTAAAAGCTTTCAAGCAGCCATCTAAGATGCAACTATTGATCTCCTCTCATCTGGAGCAAGAGGAGTGAAGAAAATCAAAGGCATCTGGACACAATCAGTCCAAAGATAAGATAGACCACGAGGACCTCAGCCTTCATGATCCTGGGGCAAGAAGAACTAGATGGTGCCTGGCTGCCAATGCCAACCAGTCAGAAAGGGATCAAAACTGAAGACCCTGGATAGAATGGGAGGAAAAATGTGGAACAAAATTCAAAAACACAAAAATGACCAGAATTACTGGTCAGAT
>NW_006922517.1:8792-10052 GCF_000298275.1 Orycteropus afer afer | reverse complement strand
TTTAGCTCTTAATTTGTATAAAAGCTAAAAACTGTGTTACTGCCACTTCTAAGATTGTCTTCACTGCAATTTTCTCTTTTGTATTCTTTTTCCATGTATACAAAAGCTGCATTGTCTATTCTCAGGCAATGTGAAAGCTAGAACCTTGGACAAATCCTCAGAATGCCTAAGAGACTGGATTAGATCCCTTATTTTTAGCTCTTAATTTGTATAAAAGCTAAAAACTGTGTTACTGCCACTTCTAAGATTGTCTTCACTGCAATTTTCTCTTTTGTATTCTTTTTCCATTTATAATGAATGGTGATCAAGTTTCCTAAAGGAGGATAGGAAACTAAAAAAATTGCCCAAGAAACACAGCGAAAAAAAGAGACAACATTAGGATTCAAATGCAAGTCTATGTAATTCCAAAGTTCAGGTTCTTATACAAATAATGCATGATTACTTATTCATTATAAAAATTACATACAAGGGACACAAAAGGCTTATACAAAGAAATCTACAAAACAGTACTAGATGAAAGAGACCTACATAAATAGAAGAATATCCTATAGGATATCCTATAGGATAGGAAGAACTGAAAATTGTGAAAATGTCAGTAATACCCAAAGCAATCTATACAGTCAGTGTAGTCCCAATTCAAATTCCATCAATATTCTTTAAGGACATGGAAAAATCAATCACTAATTTTATATGGAAAGGAAAGAGAGCACAAGCACAGATAAGTAAAGTACCGCTGAAGAAAAACAAAAACAGAGTAGGAAGTCTCATACCCCCCAATCTCAAAACCTAGTAAAAAAAAAAGTAGTAAAACTGCCTGGTATTGGTACAACAGACACATAGACCAGGAGAGCAGAATTGACAGTCCAGAAATAGATCCATCAACTTAAAGACAGCTGATCTTTGATGAAGGGCTAAAACTCATTCAAAGGGGGGAGGGATAGTCTCTTCAAGAAATGGTGCTGCTAAAACTGGATACCCATTTGCAGAAAAATGAAACAAGATCCATACCTCATGCCATACATAAAAATGAACTCAAGATGGATCAAAGACCTAAACACAAAACTCAAAACTATAAAGTTTATGAAAGATAAAATAGTGGCAAACTTGTTGTTGTTGTTATGTGCCACTGAGTCAGACCTAACTCATAGCGACCCCTCCTTGGGTTTCTGAGGCAATATCACTACGGAAGTAGATTGCCCCATCTTCCTTCTGAG
Organism: Orycteropus afer afer; assembly: GCF_000298275.1. NCBI lineage: Eukaryota > Metazoa > Chordata > Mammalia > Tubulidentata > Orycteropodidae > Orycteropus > Orycteropus afer. Next base: position 8,838 of record NW_006922517.1, on the reverse strand, counting down.
GAGTGGCTAGTGGGTTTGAACCACCAGCCTTCTGGTTAGCAGTCAA
>NW_006922517.1:6093-8692 GCF_000298275.1 Orycteropus afer afer | reverse complement strand
CCAAGGGGCAAACTTAGGGGCCCTAATTTATGGCATAAATAGACTACCAAACATAACCCAAAATACACAAGGAGCAGGAGAGAAACTAGATGATGGGACCTTCTAAAAAATAAATTCTTACGTGCATCAAAAGATTTCTCCAAAAGAGTAAAAAGAGAACCTACAAATAGGGGGGAAAATATTTGGCAATGGCATATCTGACAAGGGACTTATATCCAAAATTTAGAAAACTTCAACATCTCAACATCAAAAAGACAAGCAATCCAATTCAAAAATGGGCAGAGCACATGAACAGGCACTTCACCAAAGCAGATACTCAGACAACCAACAAACACATGAAGAAATGCCAGAAAACAACAAATGCCAGTGAGAGTGTACAGAGATCAGAACTGTCATACACTGCTAGTGGGACTGTAAAATGGTACAACCACTGTGGAAAACAGCATGGCACTTCCTTAAAAAGTTGGAAATAGAAATACTATTTGATCCAGCAATACCATTACTAGAAATATATCCTCAAGAGGTGAGACTTGGGACATGAATAGATACATGCACACCCATGTTCATCATAGCACTATTTACAATAGCAAAGAGATGGAAACAACCTAAGTGCTCATCAACAGATTAATGGCTAACCAAACTATGGTACATACACACAATAGAATACTATGCAACATTAAAGAACAATGAAAAATACACGAATAATCTCATAATGTGGATGACCGTGGAGGACTTTATGCTAAGTAAAATAAGTTAATCGCAGAAGAACAAATACTGTATAAGCCCATTATTTATAAAAAGTCAAGAAAAGATTTACACAAGGAAGAAAATTTTCTATGTTGGTTTCCATGGAAAGGAGGGGAGGTGAAGAGAGGGAAAACAGATGGGTACTGTGATAGTTGGGGTTGTGTGTCAACTCGGCTAGACCACAATTCTGAGTGGTTTAAGCACTTGTGGTTATTCCCATGATGAGATGAGATGTATGTTTTTGAGCAGCCAATCGGCTGAGGAGTTTCCCTAGCAGTGTGGCCTGCTTCCAATATATATATGTATATCCTGGCAAAAGAGGAACTCTTCTGTGGCTCTGGATCCTGTTGTCCTGCCTACATGAGCAAACAATGCACCATTCTACCTGGTGATCTTGGATTGATCATCCGTCTGAGTCAACAGCCAACCAAGCCTGCCAACCTTGAGCTCATTAGCCCCTGCAGCTGCGTGAGTTGGGAAAAGCTTCCAATTTGATGTCTGATCCAGGAACTTGGGCCTTGTCAGCTTCTGTAACTGTGAGAGCCATTTTCCTAAGATAAATTCCTCCCCTCCCACATACATACATACATACATTCATATATATATATACACATACATATATACACATACATATATATATATATATACACATATATATACATATATATACATATATGTATATATGTATATATGTATATATGTATATATATATAAAACCTTCACTGGTTTTGCTTCTCTAGAGAACCCAGCCTAACACAGACATTTAAGAGACAGGTTTGATATGGGCGAAGGGATTTTAAAATAATACTACATTAAATAAAAGGAAGAAGGAGACAAGCTGACATCTTGTAACCACACTCTGCCCAAACCCTCTACAACAGAGACCCAGAAAAAATTAGTGCAAAAGATACAAGTAATGACCCCAGGACTCAAAGTATCAAAAGAGAAGATAAAGAATTACACTGAGCACTGATTGGAAAGGAAGGCATAGCAAGGACAGCTAATGGGAAGAGAGAAGAAGCCAGGACCTGATGAAGCCTGGCCATTTCAAGACAAAAGAGGCATCATACACAGGCAAGGAGAAACCAATGGCATGGAATCCACACCGTGAGAGAGACACAGTGTGACCAGATGTGAAGGTATTTAAGGTTAGTAGATAAAAGTGCAGGGAAACAGGCCCGATTTCCAAAGGCACAGGAGACCACAGAGTGAGGAGGGAGCCAAAGCAGGGAAATGAAACAATTCACCACGAGTGAACACTAGCATTTGGTTTGAGGCCTATGTGAGGGGGGAGAGCTGTGAGAGTGGCAGTCATAGACGCTAGAATACGAACAGCCTCTTACCTGACTGAGTCTAAGAAGGAGCAGGCTAATCAGCTGTGTGGAACCAGAAGGACACCAGAAGCATGCCAGCGAATTCTAAGTGGAGATGTATATTTCCCACTCTAACACACACACACCTTCACAGTGACTAAAGTCAACCATCTTCCTGCAACGACCAACCTAACAGCTAGGGATGTCCCCCTGGCTGCCCCTCACCTGCACAGCTCCTAGGCCACATCCTCAGCAGTACAGTCCAACCACCAAACACGTGCCAAGCACACAGAGCCAGGATGTGTGTTTCACCCGGCCTCTGTATGAGTCACTGACAGTTCCTTCTGTCATTGACCATTAAGAGACATATATACCAATAAAAGAAATTAAAAAATAGACAGACAATAGAAAAAAATCAACAAGATTAAATGCTGGTTTTTTGAAAAGATTAATAAAATTGACAAACCACTGGCAAATTTAACAAAGGAAAAGAGGGAGAGAATACAAATAACATGAATAAGAAACAAATTAAGAGACAT
>NW_006922517.1:4619-5993 GCF_000298275.1 Orycteropus afer afer | reverse complement strand
AAAGGGAAGGATATAGAAGTGGACTAAACTCCAACTAGCAGAAGAATTTGCATGAAAATACCAAAAAAGGAGACACACGGAGCTACAGTCTGGCAGCAATCCTGAGCAAGCCTGATGGCACAGCACAGACAACTTGGAGAGTGCCAAGTGGTGGTAGGATCTAAGAATTAACCTAAAAATCAGCCCCACTACCCAGCAACTGCATGGACAACTGCTCTGGTGGCTGGGGAATAAAAGGCAAAGAACGAGGGAAGAGAAAGGAGGGCTGAGCTGTGGACTTTTGCCTGTCCAGAGGGCACTGCTGTTTTGAATATTTACAAGCGGCTTGACAATTTTAGATATTTAAAGAGACAGCACTCTCTGAGATTCGAGGGGCTTAAAAACAGGTTCTGATTGCCAGTAACCCCAAAGACAATCCGGACCTGGACGACTGGAAAGGTGTGACATTCCCCTTGTTACTCTTATACCCCAAACCCCTTGGTGAACGGAGGTACAGCCATCCCCCCCTCTCACCCACCTTCTGGGCTGACAGGAACTCCATCCCAGTCTGTATGCTCAGGCAGAGCCTGGGTGACCTGCCCAAACATTCCCCGAATTTTTTCTTTTTCTTTTTCTCTATTTTTTTTTTTTTCTGGTTTTCAGTTTGCTTGTTTTTGTCTGTTTTAAAACTACTATTAATACATTTGTCCTTTTTACTATTATTCTTTATTCTTACCCTCCCAGATTCTAGTTTTGAGCTCTTTTTCTTTTGCCTGTTCATGGCTGCAATTTTTTTTCTTTTTTCTTTTTTTTCTCATAGTTAACCCTGTTCCTTGTTTTTCTTTTTGCATTTTTCCCATTTTTCTTCATTATTCTCCTTCTCTATATTTTTCACTTATTGCCCTATACCAAGATATAGCAGGTTTTCTTCTTTCTTTCTTTTTCTTTTCCCCTATTCTCTTTTTTTGGTTACTATTCCTGTGTGATTACATGCTGTATTTTTTGGCCATGTGCTTTTAGTTTTTTTGATGGTTATTCAGTTGTAATTTTTGTCTAACTGAGTGGTAGACAGCAACAGTCCCCATAAGACACAACTACACCCACATCTCCTGCAACTTAAATAACTGACCAAGGGCTAAAACCTCCTTCTCCATCAATGGGCCAATGATAAAAAAGCATAAAGAAGAGCCTGAATCACCCTTGGCTGCTATTCACAAACAATTAACAGAGATCTTAATACAACAAGGTCACAATGTCTTGGAGACAACAGACCATCACAGTCCACACAAAGAAGCAGGATAAAGTGGTAGAAACAAGGAAACAGGACACAGATACAGAACACATCCCTAAGGAAGAAGCAGCATTGGAACTCTCTGATAAGGAATTCAAAAGAAT
>NW_006922517.1:0-724 GCF_000298275.1 Orycteropus afer afer | reverse complement strand
CATATGAGACAAGGAAGGACATTATATAATGATTAAAGGATCGATTGAACATGAAGATATAAGCATAATAAATATCTATGGACACAATGAAAGAGCCCGAAAATACATAAATCAGACTTTAGAAGAGTTGAAAATCCAAACAGATGACTCCACCGTCATAGCGGGAAACTTTAATACACCACTCTCATTGAAAGACAGAACAACTGGAAAGAAACTGAAAAAAGAGGTAGAAGAGCTAATCATTACAATTGACCAAATTGGCCTTATAGACATCTACAGAGCACTTCACACAACAGCAGCACAATATACATTCTTTTCCAGTGTACAAGGAATGTTTTTGAAGATAGAACTTATGTAAGGACAGAAAGCAAGCCATTATAAATTTTAAAACACTGAAAAATTGCAAAGCATCTTATCAGATCATAATGCTATCAAACTACAAATCAGCAATCTGAAGATCAACAGAAAAAGAGTTAACACCTGGAAACGTAACAACACCCTCCTTGAGAAAGGCAGGGTGAGAAAAGAAATAAAAATTGAAATTTGAAAATTATTTGAAACAAAAGAGAATGATAATACAACATACCAAAATTTTTGGGACACAGCAAACGCAGTGATCAGAGGCCAACTTATAGCAATAAATGAACACATCAAAAAAGAAGAAAGAGCCAAAATCAACACTTTAAACCAACATCTCCAACAATTAGAAAAAGAACAGCAAGAA
>NW_006922516.1:538106-541511 GCF_000298275.1 Orycteropus afer afer | reverse complement strand
ATGAGTCGGAAACGACTCGACGGCACTTAACAACAACAACAACAACAAGATGTTAGAGCGAAATAGCTTGGTGCTTACTGACGAGACTCCATCCCCCCCCCCTTTGTTAATCTTTTAGAAAAACCAGCTTCTTGTTTTGTTAATTTTCTCTATTTGATTTTTTTTTTTTAATTTCTGCTGTGTTCGTTTCTGCTGTGATATTATTTCCTTACTTATGGATATTGTAGGTTTATTTTGGTACTCTTTTTCTAATTGTTGGAAGTGTAGAGTTAAAGTGTTGATTTTGATTCTTTCCTCTTTTTTGATGTGTGCATTTATTGCTATAAATTGACCTCTGAGTACTGCTTTCATTGTGTCTCATATGTTTTGGTAAGTTGTATCTGCATTTTCATTTGTTTCTAAGAATTTTTTTTTATTCTGCACTTTATTTCTTCTGTTAACCAGTAGTTTATAGTAGTATATTAATCATTTTCCACACATTTGATTTTTTTCCCTTGGTCTTCCTATTATTGATTTCTAACTTTATAGCATTTTGGTTTGAAAAGATGCTTTGTAGTATTTCAATGTTTTTTAATTTATTGAGGCGTGTTTTGTGTCCTTTCACATCATCTATTCTGGAGAATGATCCATGTTCACTGGAGAAGAATGTGAATTGTGCTTCTGTTGGGTGGAGTGCTCTGTATATGTTTATGAGGTTGAGTTGGTTGATTGTGTTGTTAAGCACTTCTGTATCCTTGCTGAGCTTTTTTCTACATCTATCCCACTTTGAAAGTGGTGTGGTAAATTCTACTACTACTATTGTAGGGTTGTCTGTACTTTCAATTCAGTTAATATTTGCTTTATGTATTTTGAAGCTCTTTCATTGGGTGCATAGATATTTATTATGGTAATGTCTTCATGGTCCATTGACCCTTTTAGCATCACATAGTGTCCTTCTCTGTCCCTTATGCTGTTTTTCACCTTGAAGTAATTTTTTTTTATCAGAAATTAATATTGCCACTCCTGCTCTTATTTTGCTTGCCATTAGGTTGGTATATAGTTTTCCAGGCTCCATTTTTAATTTGTTTTTTTCTTTGTGTCTAAGATGGACCTCTTGTAAGCAGCATATCAATGGATCTTTTTTATCCAATCTGCCATTCTCTTTCTCTTTACTGGTGCATTTTGTCCATTCACATTGAGTGTAATTTGTGATAGGTATAAATTTATTGCTGTTGTTCTATTGTATGTTTTTTTGTTTGTTTGTTTTTGGTGATTTCCTTGGTCCAAATATTTTTCTGTGCTGAGCTCATTTTCTTATCAAATGTTTCTTCTCTTTTCTTCATTATTGTTGGTTGTGTGCTTATCGAGCCCATATGTTTTTCTTCTTTCTGAGTTTGCTTATGAGGATTGTTAATTTTCTTTGTGGTTACCCTGAAACAAATTCTTAACTCCTTAAGTTTGGAGCAGTCTGTTCTATAAAGGGATTGTCCTGTCTCCCTCTCCAGTTGGAAGTTTTTTAATTGAAACTTTTATTCCCTCTATTTGGTTTGTTTTTGTTGTCATCTGCAGACTGACTTCCTTATTTGTCTGTGTACATTATTTTATGAGCTTATTTTAATCATCTATTTCTGGTTTGGTTTCTAAGTGGTGGTGTCAAGTGTCTTGATTTTAATTTGTTGTTCTCTTTTGTGGGTTCTCTGTTGGAAGGACTCTCTCTAACATTTCTTGTAGTGTTGTTCTGGTTTTCACAAATTCCCTTAATTTCTGTTCGTCTGAGAATGTCTTGATTGCACCATCATATTTGAGGGACAATTTGGCTAGATATATAATTTTTGGTTAGCAGTTCTTTTCCTTCAAGGTTTTATGTATTCCATCCCTTTGTCTTCTTCCACACATGGCTTCTACTAAGAAATCAGATCATAGTCTTAGTGGTTGACTATTATAGATGACATTTTGTTTTTCCTGAGCTGCTTCCAAGTTTTTTTTTTGTTTTGTGGTTTGGAGAGTTTGATTATGATATGTCTTGGTGACTTTCTCTTGGGATCTATACTGTATTGGGGTCACTGAGGTTCTTGGACAGATATCTTTTCTCCCTTCATGATATTGGCAAAATAAGTCTTTGACAATTTTCTCAGTGGTTCCCCCCCCCCCCTTGTTCTGATATTTCAATTAGGTGCATGTTGTTTGTTTTCATGTCATGCCATGTAACACTTAGGTTCCCTTCATTTCTCTTAAATCTTTGTTCTGATTTTTCTTCATACAGGCTGGTGTCAAGTGATTTGTGTTCTATCTGGGAAATGTGTTCTTCAGTCAGTTCTAGCCTACTCTTTTGTCCTTCCACTGTGTTATTTATCTCTGTAATTTTAGTTTCATCTTCTGGATTTCTTATTGCTGTTTTTGTGTGAGTTCTAATTGTGTATTCATCCTGTTATTTTTTCTTGAATGATTTTCCCGAATTCTTCCAGGGTACTGTCCGTCTTCTTGTTGTTTCTGTTTATGGATTCCTTGAGGTCTTGAAGTGTCCTATATATTTATCTTCTGAATTCCTTCTCAGGTAGTTGTATGGCTTGTTTTTCTCCCAGAACAGATAATTCTTTACTCTGGGCTTTTATTTTTGTTTGTTTGTTTTGAGGTTGTCTGTTTGTTTCCTAGAAATTTTGAAGTTGTTGTCTTTAATTGGTAGTTATGTATTGATTTGTTTCACCCTAATTTTATGTTTTACTATATTTGAAAGTGTGAAGAAGGTATACATCTTTGGTTATTAACTCAGCTGTAATGGGTCACTCTCCAGCTCTCACTTTGTTGGTGGAATCCCTGTGGGGCTGTGGGAGAAGGTCTCTGTTCATTGTGAAGAAGATTTGGAGTTGGGACATGCAGGTGTTGTCCACCATCTGTCATTGATTCCGTGCTGTGGGAGATTTTGATTTTGCCTGTCTATTGGGTGAGGTGTTCAGTGTAATAGTTCCAGTTGTCTAGAGGAGGTTTAATGTGTTCCTTATATTGGATGAGGCAGGGGAGAATAAGAAAAAGAAAAAAAAAAAGCACTAGAAGTGAACTCCAAGATAGAAAGGCAGAAGGGATCTTCTGCATTTGAGGTGAGATAATTCTGTCAGCAATGTAGGAATGGGCAAGGGAATCTGTGTCCTTCTGAGGCTCCATCTGCTGATGATGACACACTGCTGTCTACCAAAGACCTGCAGTTCAAAGCCAACAGATGCTGCAAAGGACTAAGGGCTACCACTTTCTGCATGTATCGACAAGCCACAAAATCTCAATAGACTGATCCCCTCTGTGCCAAAAAGGGTCAGCAAAAGTTGGACCAGAGCCCACTTCCATGACCCTGCACTAGGGCTCCACCTGCTCGGAGAGAGTTTCTCCCTTTTCTTTACTCTCTTCCAGAATCCAAGGCAGCCCGAGACAAGGGGG
>NW_006922516.1:536049-538006 GCF_000298275.1 Orycteropus afer afer | reverse complement strand
ATAGCTCCAGCTCACCTCAAAAATCTCCCATTGTGACTATTTTGTATCCCCAGTGTCTGTTGGTTCCATGTTTTCTTTCTCCTTCCTTCCCTCCTCCTCAACCTCTTTTGTATTTCTAATGACTCCACTCCTTCACCATCTCAGCTGGCTAGGTGGGTTAGTTCATTTTCCCCAGTTGTTTAATCTGCCTTCTTCACCTTCACTGAATTTAATACTTTATCGTCTCCTTAGTTGTTCATCACTCCAGTATCATTATTTGTATCTGCTTTATCTAGTTACTTAGAATCTCAATTGGAAAAGGGACTAAACATGTGGGCTATCTGTATGATGCCATCTTCCTCAGGATTTTTGTTTTCTTAATGTTGAGGTGGGAGGAGTCAGCCACAGGGGATCAGTTGAGGAGAGGGAACCCAGGCCATGCCCCACAAGAGGCAAGGCAGGAAGGTGGGAAAAAGGAGACCATAAAGGCTAGGGGGATTAGGACAGAGTGAGGAGTCAGCTGCAGGGATCTAGGTGAGGAGAAGGAACCCAGACCACATCCCACAAGCGGTAAGGTGGGAAGGCAGGAGAAAGGAGAGTATAAAGGCTAGAGGGACTGGGGCAGGGCAAAGAGTCAGCCACAGGGATCCATGTGAGGAGAGGGAACCCAGGACATGCCACACAAGTGGCAAGGTGGGAAAGCAGGAGAAAGTAGAGTATAAAGTAGAGTATAAAGAGTCTGGACCAAGACAGAGTGAAGAGTCAGCTGCAGGGATCTAAGTGAGGAGAGGGAATCCAGGCCACGCCCCACAAGTGGCAAGGTGGGAAGGCAGGAGAAAGGAGAGTATAAAGGCTGGGGGACCAGGACAGAGTGAGGAGTCAGCCTTAGAGATCCAGGTGAGAAGAAGGAACTCAAGCCATGTCCCACAAGCAGCAAGGTGGGAAAGTGGGAGAAAGGAGAGTATAAATGCTAGGGGGACCAGTACAGAGCAAGGAGTCAGCTGCAGGGATCCAGATAAGGAAAGGTTGGAGATGTTTCCAACAGGTAAGGGAGACAAACTTGTCTGTCAGTTTGCCTTACAGTAGTGACGTGTTGCTGTGAGTCTTGAGGCTGTGCCACTGGTGTTTCAAACCCAGCAGGGTGCACATGGTGCACAAGTATCAGCCCGGCTTACAGACTGAGACAGACTAGGAAGAAGGAAGAGGCCATCCACTTCTCATAGAATTGGCCAGGGAAAACCTTATGAAAAGCAGAAATAGCAGAGAAACACTGATATATTACTGTGCAACTTTATTAATAGTCCAGAAACATTTTCTAATACAGAGGAGGATGGGGATGAGTCACTTAGGTTAGAAAGCTCTCAAAATAGGACTAGGAAAGAGCTGCATCATCAGAGCAACACCAGCCTTACTCATATGGATAAGGGAAAGGTTTCGTGACCTCCATTTGCTGATGTGGCACCACTCAAATTGAGGAGAAATAGCTGCAAACATCCATTAATAATCGGAACACATTGTTGTTGTTGTTATGTGCCATCAAGTCGGACCCGACTCATAGCGACCCCTCCTTGGGTTTCCAAGGCAGTATTACTACAGAAGTAGATTGCCCCATCTTCCAAGGAGTGGTTGGTGGGTTTGAACCACCAGCTTTCTGGTTAGCAGTCAAGTGCCTTAGGCACTACGCTACCAGAGCTCCAAATCAGAACATGGAATGTTCGAAGTATGAATCTAGGAAAATTGGAAATTGTCAAAAATGAAATGGAACACTTAAAGATTGATATCCTAGGCATTAGTGAGCTGAAATGGACTGGTTTTGGCCATTTTGAATCAGACAACCATATGATCTACTATGCCGGGAATGACAGTTTGAAGAGGAATGGTGTGGCATTCATCATCAGAAAGGATGTGTTAAGATCTGCCCTGAAGTTCAATGCTGTCAGTGATAGGATAATATCCATATGCCTACAAGGAAGACCCA
>NW_006922516.1:530721-532869 GCF_000298275.1 Orycteropus afer afer | reverse complement strand
TTAACTCTTCCAACCACACTGGTTTGTGAGTTTGTTCTACTGTGGTGGCTTGTGTGCTAGAGTGATGCTGGAAGCTGTGCCACTGATGTTTTAAATATTAGCAGGGTCACTCATGGTGAGTAGGGTTCAATGGAGCTTCCAGACTAAAACAGATCAGAAAGAATGATGTGATGCTCTACTCCTGAAAAACTGGCCACTGAAAACGTTATGAATAGCACTGAAACATAATGTAATAGAGTGCCAGAAGATGAGGCTCTCAGGTTGAAAGGCACTCTGGAGAAGTGCTGCCTCTTCAAAGTAAAGTTGACCTTAATGACATGGAAGGAGTAAAGCTTTTGGCACCTTCATTTGGTGATATGGCATGGCTTAAAATGAGAAGAAAAACCTTCAAACATCCATTAATAATTACAACATGGGATATATCAGGTATGAATCTATGAAAATTGGGAGTTGTCAAAAATGAAATGGAACACATAGAGATCGATATCTTAGGCATTAATGAGCTGAAATGGAATGTTGTTGACCATTTTACATTGGACAGTCAAATGGACTACTATGACAAGAATGACAAATTGAAGAGGAATGAAATCATATTCGTCATCAAAAAGAATATCTCTAGATCGACCCTGACGTAGAGTTCTGTCAGTGATAGGATAATATCCATACATCTATGAAGAAGACCACTATTATTTAAATTTACACACAAACCTCTAAAGCCAAAAATGAAGACATTGAAGATTGTTACCAACTTCTCCAATCTGAAATTTACCAAACGTGCATTCAAGATGCATTGATAAATACTGGTGATTGGAATGTGAAAATTGTAAACCAAGGGGGATTCATAGTTGGAAAATAGCACCTTGCTGATAGAAATGAAGCTGGAGATGGCATGATAGAATTTTGCAAGACCAATAAATTATTCATTGAAAATACCTTTTATCAACAACATAAATGGTGACTATATAAGGGGACTTGGAGCTCTGGTGGTCTAGTGCCTAAGGCACTTGACTGCTAACCAGAGGGCTGGCAGTTCAAGTCCACCATCCACTCCTTGGAAGGAAGGTTGGGTGATCTACTTCCATATTGATACTGCCTGGGAAATTCAAGGGGGGGGGGGGTAGCTATGAATCGCAATTGACTTGATGGCAGTGAGTATATACAGATGGAATACACAGGAATCAGATGGACTGCATCTGTGGAAAGAGATGACTGAGAAGCTCAAAATCATCAGTCAGCACAAGGCCATAGGCCAACTGTGGAATAAACCATCAATTGTTCATCTGGAAGTTTAAGTTGACGCTGAGGAAAATTAAAACAAGTACATACGAGTCAAAATATGACCTTGAGTATATCCCATCTGAATTTAGAGACCATTTGAAGAACAGATTAGACACATTGAATAGCAATGACTGAAGACCAAATGAATTGTAGGATGACATCAAAGGCATCATACATGAAGAAAGCAAAAGGTCATTAAAAAGACTGGAAAGGAACAAAAGACCAAAATGGATGTGAGAAAAGAAACTTGTTCTGAAACAGAGTACACAAAGTGAATGGAAGAAATGATGAAGGAAAAGCTGAACAGATTTCAAAAGGGGGTTTGAAAAGACAAAGTAAAGTGTTATTAATGAAATGTGCAAAGATTTGGAGTTAGAAAATCACAAGGGAAGAACATGCTCAGCATTTCTTAAGCTGAAAGAACTGAAAAAAAATCAAGCATCAAGTTGCAATATTGAAGTATTCTATGGGTAAAATATTTAATGATGCAGGAAGCATCAAAAGAAGATGAAAGGAATACAGAGGGTCACTGTAGCAAAAAGAATTGGTCATTGTTCAGCCATTTCAGGTGGTAGCGTGTGATCAAGAATTGATGGTACTCTAGGTGTCCATCAACTGAGGAATGAATAACCAAACTATGATACATACACACAATGGAATACTATGCAACACTAAAGAATAATGCAGAATCTGCAAAACACCGCATAAGTGGATGAACTTGGAGGACATTATGCTGAGTGAAATAAGCCAATCACAAAAGGACAAATATTGTATTAGTCTGTTACTGTAAAAGTTAAGAAAAGGTTTATCTATAGAAGGAAATTTTCTTTGTTGGTTACCAGGTGTGGGAGGGGAGGGGAGGGAACACTG
>NW_006922516.1:528638-529552 GCF_000298275.1 Orycteropus afer afer | reverse complement strand
ATATGTGAACCGCTGTATGCAAAGTGAATTTGCTCTGTAAACCTTCCCCCAAATCACAATTAAAAAAAGGGGAGGGGGGGAATAATTGATGGTACGGAAGGAAGAAGTCCAAGTTGTACTGAAGATATTGGCAACAAAGAAGGCTCCAAGAAATGATGGAATACCCTTTGAGATGTTGCAACAAACAGATACAATTCTGGAAACACTCACTCATTTATGCCAAGAAACTTGGAAGCCAGCTAATTGGCCAGCCTACTGGGAGGCATCCATATTTGTGCCCATTCCAAAGAAAGGTGATCCAACAGAATGTGAACATTATCAAACAATGTCATTAGTATAAAATATAAGTAAAATTTTGCTGAAAATAATTTAAAAAATGTTCCAGCAATACTTTGACAGAGAATTGCCAGAAATTCAAGCTGGATTCAGAAGAGGACATGGAATGAGGCATATCATTGCTGATGTCAGATGGAACTTGGCTGAAAGTGAAGAGTGCCAGAAAGATGTTTACCTGTTTCGTTGGATGTGCAAAGGCCTTTAATTATGTGCATCATAACAAATTATGAATAATGATGTGAAGAATGGGAATTCCATACCACTTAATTCTGCTCACGAGGATTCTGTACATAGACTAAGAAGCAGTAGTTCTGAAAAACAAGGGGATATTGAGTGGCTTAAAACCAGGAAAGGTATGCATCATGGTTTTATCCTTTTACTATACTTATTCAATCTGTATGCTGGAAGGTATAATGCTGGAAGGTGTGCTGTATGTGAATAAGATGGGATCAGGATTGGAGGAAGATTCATTAACAACATGCAATATGCAGATGACTCAACCTTGCTTACTGATGAAGATCAAAGACTACAGCCTTCAGTATGGATTACATCTCAACATAAAGAAAACAAAAATCCTC
>NW_006922516.1:521574-522905 GCF_000298275.1 Orycteropus afer afer | reverse complement strand
AATTGGTTTCCCTTTTCTTTGTTGAAGAGGGTCTGTGCAGTCCTTCTGCCTAGTCCACCATCTTCTGGGAACAATCAAGCGATTGTCTTTTCAATTGCCTCATATGCATGTGAAAGCTGTACAATGAACAAGGAAGACTAAAGAAGAATTGATGCATTTGAATTTGAATTATGTGTTTTCAAAGAATAATGAATATATCATAAATTGCCAGAAGAACAAACAAATCTGTCTTAGATGAAGTACAGCCAGACTGCTCTTTAGAAGTGAGAACAGGCAGACTTTATCACTTTTACTTTGGTCATTGTGATAATTAAAATTGTGTGTCAATTTGGCTGGACCATGTTTCTAAGTGGTTTAACAGTTATAATGTTATTATTTCCATGAGATATGATATAAATTAATCACCACCATGATAAGATTTGCTTTGAGCAGTCAATCAATTGAAAAGGAGTATCTTTCAGGGTATGGCCTACTTCCAGTATATATTGAAAAGCTTTGTGAAAAGTCTCTTGCTTCCTTCTGGATCTGGATCCTGCATCTGGCTCATCGTCATCTCTCATTCGTGGACTTGAACCAGTGTCCCGCTGCATGACTGGCCAATCTTGAGATTGTTGCCTTTTCAGCCTGTGATCCTACAATCTGCCATTTTACCTGCTGATCTTGGATTCATCAGCCCTTGGAGCTCCATGAGTTGGACAAGGCTCCAACTTGATGTTGGACTCATGGATTAGGGACTTACCATCTTCTATAACTATATGAGCCATTTTCTTGAGATAAATCTCTCTCCATATATATTTGTGTGTGTGTATATACATATACATACACATGCATGCATGTATACATACATACATATATATGTAAGCTTCACTGTTTTTTCTTCTCTAGGGAACCCAGCCTAAAATATTCATGTTATCAGGAGGGACCAGTCTCTGGAGAAGGATATCATGCTTGGTAAATTAGAGGGTCAGCAAAAAAGGGGAAGACCCTCAATAAGATGGATCAACACAGTGGCTGCAACAATGGGCTCAAGCACAGAAAGGATTGTGAAGATGGTGCAGGTCTGGGCAGTGTTTCATTCTGTTGTACATAGGGTGGCTACGAGTGGAAAATGATTCAATGGCATTTAACAAAACAAAGTATTCCAAAAAAAATGAGTAAAGTCCTTCCATTTATAGAGGTCTCTTTTCATTTCTTTTACTACTGTTTTTATGGTTTTCTTTGTATAAGACCTTTACATTTCTGGTTAGGTTTATTCACAAGTATTTAATAATTTTGGGTATTACTGTAAAAGGTAGGAACTCTGGTGGTGTAGTGCCTAAGGCACTTGACTG
>NW_006922516.1:510710-519369 GCF_000298275.1 Orycteropus afer afer | reverse complement strand
GGTCTATACATTTCTTTTTTGGATGTCTTTTTCTGGCTTTGCTCTCAGTGTGATGCTGGCTTCATGAAATGAAATAGGGATTATCCCTCCCTTTTTTATGTTTTGAAAGATTTTGTGTAGAATTGGTGTCAACTCTTTTCTGAGTGTTTGGTAATATTCCCTGGTGAAGCCATCTAGTCCTGTTCTGGGCTTTGTTGTTGTTGTTGTAGTTATATATATATATATATCATGACATTTTCAGGCTCTTTTCTTTTTCTTTTTTGTTATGTGCCTGTTTACATTTTTTGTCTCTGTTTGTGCTAGTTTAGGTAGATAATAAGATCCTAGGAATTTTTCCATTTCTTCTAGCTTTTCAATTTTTTGGAGTACAATTTTTCATTGTATTCTGTTGTGATCTGTTATCTCTGTTGGATCTGTTGTAATGTCTCTTTTCATTTTTCAGTCTAGTTATTTGCATTTTCTCATTTTTTCCCTTTTTTGGTTTAGCCGGTGGTTTCTCTATTTTATTGATCCTGTCAAAGAACCAACTGCTAGTCTTGTTGATCCTTTCTTTTGTTTCTCTGTTTTCTATTACATATATTTCTACTCTGTTCTTTTTAATTTCCTTTCTTATGGTAGTTTTGCTCTTCTTTTGTGCTTCCTTTTCTATTTGTTCAAGTTGACAGGTTAAGTTAATGATTTTAGATCTTTCTTCTTTTTTAATATATGCATTTATTGCTTTGAATTTCCCTTTTAGCATTGTTTTTGCTGGGTCCCATGGGTTCTGATATATTTTGTTTTTCTTTCTGCTTTATTCTAAGTATTTTTTTTTTAAAAATTTCCGTTTTGATTTCTTCTGTGGACTGAATAGTTTGTTTGTTTTATTAAAATACATATTTTTTAGTGTACATTTAGTTTCACTTCCATTTACCATGTCCAACCCTAACCCAGTCTCCTCCCCTCTCTGCCTAGTACCCCCCCCCCCGCCTCTCATAGTTATGCACTCCTGTGTGTCCTGCATTTCCTCTGTGTGAATGTTGCCCCTCTGGTGCCCCATGATCCATGGGATGCATTTCCATAGAGTATGTGTATGGATCAGCTTGGGTTGAGTGGTCTGCATGTACATCTTATTTACTATTGAGCTGAGAGCCAGCCTCTGGGAGTGAGCTTTATTCCAGGCCCAGAATGTATCCCAGGACCATAGTGTTGGAGTCTCACCAGACTCCATCTGACCATTAATTCCAGTCATTATTGAGTTTTTGGATTTTGTTCCACATTTTACCTCCCACTCTATCCAAGATCTCCAGATTTTATCCTTTCCTGAGTGTTGTCATTGGTGGCTGGGCACCATCTAGTTCTGGTCTTGAGATCCATCATGTCCTAGGGCTGATTGCTTCCAAATGCCCTTAGTTTTTTGCACTCTTCTTCACTTCCAATGCTAGGAGACTATTAGGTGCAGCTTAGATGGCTGCTTGAAAGCTTTTAAGACCCCAGTCACTACTCACCAATGTAGGATGAGGAACAAGGCTTTTTTTGTATTTTGTTGTGCCAATTGAATCTGTTATCCCCCAGTACTATGGTCCTGCGATGGTACATCCATTAGTAGATCTACTGGTTTCCACTGTTTTTAAAAAATATTTTATTGTGATTTAGGTGGAAATTTATAAACCAGATTTGTTTTACTCTCAAAAGTTCATGCACATTTGGTTTCATGCTCTGATTACAATACTAACAATAAAAAGCTCTCCTCTCATCACCTCCCTGTGACTGACTACCTTTTCCTTGTGCCCTTCTTATCTATGTATTCCTGTCTGTCCAGATTTCCCTCTATGCACATACTGCAATTCTGATGTCTCATGGTTGATTGATCCAAGGGATGAATCTTCCTAGGATAGGTGGGTGCATCTCCCTTGGGTAGGTGTTCTGCTTGTAGGCCTTTCTACTGTTTGGATGAGAGTGAATTCATGGAAGTGAGTCCATTTTCATGCCTGAAGGATAACCCAGGGCCATAGTTTTGGGGGTTCCATCAATCTTTATCCAACCAGTAATTCTTGTGAGTTTTGTGTTTTTGAACTTTGTTCTATATTTTTCATCCCACCCTATCCAGAATCTTCAATTTTGATCCTTCTCTGAGAGGTTGGCATTCAGAGCTGGGCACAATATAGTTCTTCTGGTCTCAGGCTCATGAAGACTGAAGTTCCCATGGTACATTAGTCTCTTCGACGAATTGTTTCCAACTGGCTTTGATTTTCTTCAGTCTTTGCTCCACCAAAAACCAAACTCACTGCCATAACGTCAGTTCCAAATCAAAGGGACCCCCAGTGGGTTTCCAAGGCAGTAAATCTTTATGGAAATAGATTGCCCTATTTTCCTTCTGCAGAGTGGCTGGTGGGTTTGAACCACCAACATTCTGTTTATCAGTCAAATGCCTTAGGCACTGTGCCACCAGAACTCCTTCTCTTTGTTCCAGATGAGCCAACATCAGTATTGCATCTGAGATGGCTACTCAAACTCATCAAAGTAGGAAGTAGAACAAGATTTTTATGTACTATATTGTGCCAGTTGAGCTTGTTGTCTCCCAAGACTATGGTCCTGAGCCCACAGGCCTGGGGACTCTCTCCCTCACGGTGATTGGTTGTCACTGAGAAGCTACTCCAATTCCATCCCCTGTTGCTTCTATAATGTATATGAATATTTCTGTAGCACAGATATACATACAAGAATATCTTCAGGCAAATCTATTCATGGTCATGGGTATCTTTCTGTTCACACAATCACAAGTTGATCTTCTCAACTGTCTATGCATTTACTCATAGACTAGAGTTTGCTGCCACTGCTAATACAGTATTGTGCATGTAATAGTATTTGCCTTTGTTGCCTATATCTTTTGTGGACCATTCTGTGTCCTTGTTTTCCCTACTGTCATTTTGATGGTCACACACTTTTGTTATATTGCCTTTCCCTTCACGCAAGTCAACACATGACTCTTAACTAGTCAGAAATTTTCCCTCACTTTCCCTGTCATCCCTGGTAAACAACAAAGTAAATTTCTTTCTCGGTGTTAATTTTTCCTTAACTTTTTATAATAATGGATTTATACAAATTCGTCCTTCTGTGATTAACCTATTTCACTCTGCATAAAATCCTCCAAATTCATCCACGTTATGAGGTGATTCATGGATTCTTCATTATTCTTTGATATTGTGTAGTATTCCATTGTATATTCTCAACATAAAGAAAACAAAAATCCTCACAACTGGACCTATAAGCAACATCACAATAAATGGAGAAAAGTTTGAAATTGTCAAAGAGTTTGCATTGCTTGGTTCTATAGTTAATGCTAATGGAAGCAGCAGTCAGGACATCAAAAAGACATATAGTACTGGGGAAATAGGCTGCAAAAGACCTCTTTCTAGTGCTGAAGAGCAAAAACGTCTCCTTGAGGACTAAGGGGCACCTGACACAAGCTATGGTATGTTCAATCGCCTCATATGCATGTGAGAGCTGGACAATGAATAAGGAAAACCAAAAAAGAATTGGTGCTTTTGAGCTGTGGTGTTGGCGAAGAATGCTGAGAGTACCGTGGACTGCTAAAAGAACTAACACGTCTGTCCTGGAGGAAGTGCAGCCAGAATGCTCCTTGGAAGGGAGAATGGCCAGATTTCCTCTCACTTACTTTGGTCATGTTGTCAGAAGGGATTATCCCCTGGAGAAGGATGTCATGCTTCGTAAGGTGGAGAGTTGACGAAAGAGGGGAAGGCCCTCAACGTGATGGGTTGACACAGTGGCTGCACTGATGGGCTCATGTATAGCAGGGATCGTGGAGTTGGTGGGGGACTGGGCAATGTTTTGTTCTGCTGTACATAGGATCACTATGAATCAGAGACGACTCAATGGCACCTAACAACAACAACAGCAGTATTCCATTGTGTGAATGTACTATAGTTTGGTTATCAATTAATCTGTTAATGGACACTTAGGTTGTTTCCATCTCTTTGTTATAGTTAATTGTGCTGTGATGAACATGGATGTGCATATGTCTGTTTGTGTCCTGGATCTCACCTTTTTAGGACATATTCTTAGTAATGAAATTGTGGGATCAAATAATATTTGTATTTCCAATTTTACAAGGAAATGCCATACTGTTTTCCATAGTGCCTATACCATTTTACAGTCCACCAGCAGTGTATGAGATATCCAATCTCTCCACACCCTCACCAGCATTTGTTATTTTCTGCCTTGTTCAACTTTGCTATTATCGCTGGGGTGAGATGATATCTCACTGTTGTTTTGATTTGCATCACTCTAATGGCTAATGATTGTGAGCATTTCCTTATTTGTTTGTTGGCTGCCTTTATTATCTTCTTTACTGAAGTGTCTGTTCATATCCTTTGTCCATTTTTGAATTGGACTGTTTGTCCTTTTGTGTTGATGTGTTGAAGTTTTCTATAGATTTTAGATATAAGTCCTTTGTCAGATATGTCATAGCCAAATATTTTTTCCTAATCTGTAGGTTCCATTTTTATTCTTTTGGAGAAGTCTTTTGATGTACATAAGTATTTAATTTTTAAAAGGTCCCAGTCATCTAGTTTCTCTTCTGCTGTTTGTGAATTTTGGGTTATGTTTGATAAGCCCTACGTGTGCCCCTATTTTATCTTTGATGAACTTTAAGGCTTTGGGTTTTGCATTTAAGTTTTTATTCCATCTTGAGTTCATTTTTGTGTATGGGGTGAGATATGGCTCTTATTTCATTTTTCTGTCAGTGGATATCTGATATTACCAGCACCATTTGTTACAAAGAGTATCTCTCCCCCCATTTAAAGGGTTTTGGCCCTTTGTCAAAGATCAGTTGTCTATAGATGGATGGGCCTCCAACCTTACAGCAACATGCAAGCCACCACAGTACAACAAACTGACAACATAGAGACCAATGTAATATAATTGAGTATCTAGAAATAAATCTGTGCATCTATGTTTATTTGATTTTTGACAAGGGTGCCAAGTCCATTCAAGGGGAAGGAAGAGTTGCTTCAATAAATGGTACTAGGAATATTTGATTTCCACATATAGAAGAATAAATCAGGATCCATTCCTCATACCATTAAAAAATATGTATTAGAGGAATCAGAAGCAAACTGAAGAGATAAGGACCTTCCCCCAGAGACAGCAAAGCCTTCCTCTAGATCTGGCACCCAAGATTTCAGATTTCTGGCCTTCTGTAGTGTGAGAAAATAAATTTCTGTTTGTTAAATTGACCCACTTGTGGTGTTTTAATTATAGCATTAATAGATAACTAAGACAACAAGTGTTGTGCACGATGTGGAAAAATTTGAACCCAGTGGTATTGTAAAATGGTACAGTTGCAATGAAAAACAGTTTGGAGGTACCTCAAAAAGTTAAACATTCGTCTTATACCATGACTCATCAATTCCTTCTAGTTATATACCTAGAGGCTTGAAAACAGCTATGCAAGCAGATACTTGTACATCAGTGTCCCTTGCAGCGTTGTTCACAATAGCCAAAAAAAGCCAGTGTCCATAAACAGACTAATGAAAAGTAAAATGTGTTATAAAGCAATAGAATATTATTCAGCCATAAAGAAAAGTATAGTTATGATATATGCTACAGTGTGGATGAATCTTGAAATCATTATGCTGTATGAAACAAATCAGATACAAAAGACAAATATTGTATGATCCCATTTACACATAATATCTAGAATTGGCAAATGCATATAGAGTTTAGAGGTGAGTGGAGGGACAAATGGGGTGTAGTGCTTAAGGGTTATAGAATTTTTGTTAAAGGTATGAGTAATTTAAAAATAGATAATGGTTATTGTTGCACAATGTGGTGAATGTAATTAATGTCAACGATTTGTGCATGTAGGTATGATTGATATGACAAATGTCTTGTTATATGTATTTCACAATAAAAACCTAATTAAAAACACTATCAAGCAACTTGACTTACCTGATATTTATAGAGTACTCTAGCCTACAATGCAGACTGTACATTATTTTCTTAGGGCTAGTTACAAATATATAGTTGGGCCAAGAAGAAGTCTAAGCATATTTAAAAGAAAGTAAATCATGTAGAATTTGTTTTCAGAAAGTAAGTTAATTAGAAAGCAATAACTATTAGATATCTAGATAATTCCCAAATATTTATAAATTTAGTAACATACTTTGATATAACAAAAGGGTCAAAGAAGAAATGACAAGGAAATTTTAAAAAAGTTTTAAAATCTATGATAATGAAAAAAATAACAATTTTATAGAAACAGCTGAAGGAGTTTATAGTTGGAAATTTATAACTTGCATGCTGTCATAGATTTGTTTGTTGTTGTTGTTGTTAGGTGCCGTTGAGTCATCTCGGACTCATAGTGACCCTATGTACAGCAGAATGAAACACTGCCCAGTCTTCTGCCAGCCTCATGATTCCTACTATACCCGAGACCATCGCTGAAGCCACAGTGTCAATCCATGTTGTTGAGGACCTTCCCCTCTTTTGTTGACCCTTCACTTTATCAGAAAGACATCTTTCTCCAGAGAATGGTCCCTTCTGACAACATGACCAAAGTAGGTGAGACGAAGTCTGCACATTCTCATTTCCAAGATGCATTCCAGCTGCACTTATTCCAGGACAGATTTGTTAGTTCTTTTAGCAGTCCACGGTACTTTGACCATTCTTCACCAACACCACAACTCAAAAGCATCAACTCTTCTTTGGTCTTCCTTATTCACTGCCCAGCTTTCACATGCATATGAGGCAATTAAAAATACCATGGCTTGAGTCAGGCGTGTCTTAGTCTTCAAGGAGACATCTTTGCTCTTCAGCACTTGAAAGAGGCCCTTTGCAACAGATTTGCCTAATGTAATACATCTTTTGATGTCTTAACTGCTGCTTCCATTGGACTTGATTGTAGAATGAAGCAATATGAAGTCTGACAATGTCAATCCTTTCTCCATCTATCATGATGCTGCTTATTGGTCCAGTTGTGAGGATTTTTGTTTTCTTTATGTTGAAGTGTAATCCATACTGCAGACCGCAGTCTTTAATTTTCATCAGTAAGTGCTGCATGTCATCCTCACTTTCAGCAAGCAAAGTTGTGACATCTGTGTATCTCAGTTGTTAATGAGCCTTTCCCCAATCCTGATGTCACATTCTTCTTCATATAGTCCAGGTTCTTGGATTATTTGCTCAGCATACAGATTGAATAAGTATGGTGAAATGATACAACCTGATGCACTCCCTTCTTGATTTTAAACCATGCAGCGTCTGCTTATTTTGTTCAAATGACAGCCTCCTGGTCTATGTACTGTTTCCTCATGAGTACAATGAAGTGTTCTGGAATTCCCATTCTTCTCAGGGTTGTCCACAATTTGTTATGATCCACACAATTGAATGCCTTTGCATAGTCAATAAAACACAAGTAAACATCTTTGTGGTATTCTTTGCTTTCAGCCAATATCCATCTGATATTAGCAATGATATCCCTCGCACCACATCCCCTTCTGAATCCAACTTCCATTCCTGGAAGTTCTCTGTCAATATACTGCTACAATCATTTTTTAATTATCTTCAGTAAGATTTTACTTGCGTGTGATATTAATGATATTGTTCGATAATTTCCGCATTCTGTGGGATTACCTTTCTTTGCAATGGGTACAAATATCGATCTCTTCCAGTCAGATGGCCAGGTGGTTGTATTCCAAATCTCTTGGCATTGATGAGTTAGTGCCTCTAGCAGAGCATCCGTTTGTTGAAACATCTCAATGGGTATTCTGGCAATTCCTAGAACCTTGTTTTTCACCAGTTCCTTCAGTGCAGCCTTGACTTCTTCCTTCAGTACCATTGGTTCTCGATCATATCCCACCTCCTGAAATGGATGAAGATTGACCAGGTCTTTTTGGTATAGTGACTGTGTATTCCATCTATCTTCTTTTGAACATATTGCCCATGGAATTTTTCAATATTGCAATTTGAGGCTTCAAATTTTTCCTCAGTTCTTTCAGCTTGAGAAATGCTGAATGTGTTCTTCCCTTCTGGTTTTCCAACTCCAGTTCTTTGCACATTTCATTATCATAATTGACTTTGTCTTCTCAAGCTGCTCTTTGAAATCTTCTGTTCAGCTCTTTTATCCTGTCGATTTTTCCATCCGCTTTAGCTACTCTCCACTCAAGGGCAAGTTTCAGAGTCTCTTCTGACATCCATTTTGGTCTTTTCTTCCTTTTCTGTCTTTTAAATGACCCTTTGCTTTCTTTATGGATGGTGTTCTTGATGTCATCCCACAATTCCTCTGGTTTTTGGTCACTGGTGTTCAATGCATCAAATCTATTCTTTAGATGTTCTCTAAATTCAGAAGGGATATTAGCAAGGTCATATTTTGGCTCTCATGGACTTGTTTTAATTGTCTTCAGCTTTAACTTGAACTTGCATATGAGCAGTTGATGGTCTGTTCCACAGTTTGCTCCTGGCCTTGTTTTGGCTGAAGATACTGAGCTTCTCCACTGCCTCTTGCCACAAATGATGTCAATCTGATTCCTGTGTACTCCATCTGGTGAAGTCCATGTGTATAGCTGCTGTTAGTGTTGTTGAAAAAAAGTATTTGCAATGAACAAGTTTTTGGTCCTGCAAAATTCAATCATGTGATCTCCAGTGTTATTTTGATTACCAAGGC
>NW_006922516.1:504464-510545 GCF_000298275.1 Orycteropus afer afer | reverse complement strand
AGTATTAATTGGTCTTCCTTGTAGGCATATGGATATTATCCTATCACTGACAGCATTGTACTTCAGGATAGATCTTGATACATTCTTTG
The DNA here is from genome assembly GCF_000298275.1 of Orycteropus afer afer. Lineage (NCBI taxonomy): Eukaryota > Metazoa > Chordata > Mammalia > Tubulidentata > Orycteropodidae > Orycteropus > Orycteropus afer. The sequence continues at coordinate 510,456 of NW_006922516.1, read as the reverse complement.
TGATGATGAATCCCACACCATTCTTCAATTTGTCATTCCTGACATAGTAGATCATATGATTGTTTGATTCAAAATAGCCAAAACCAGTCCATTTTTAGCTCACTAATGCCTAGGATATCGATCTTTATGTGTTCCATTTCATTTTTGACAATTTCCAGTTTTCCTAGATTCATACTTTGTACGTTCCATGTTCTTATTATTAATGGATGTTTGCAGCTCTTTCTTCTCATCTTGAGTCATGCCACATCACCAAATGGGGTTCCTGAAAGCTTTACTTTATGCACATCATTAAGTTTGGTTCTACTCTGCTGAGGCAGCTCTTCTCCAGTCGTATGTTGAGTGCCTTCAGACCTGAGAGGCTCATCTTCCGGCACTATATCACACAGTGTTTCACTGCTATTCATAAGGTATTCACTGGCCAATTCTTTGAGAAGTGGATGGCCACCTCCTTCTTCTGAGTCTGTCTTAGTCTAGAGGCTCCCCTGAAACCTGTCCACCATGGGTAACCCTAGTAGCATGTGAAACACTGGTGGCATAGCCTCCAGCCTCACAGGAACACTCAAACCATTACAGCAGAACAAACTGACAGACAAGTTTGTTTCCCCTAGCTGTTCTACACTGCTCTACTCATTTACTGGTCTCCCCCACCCTGTTTGCTTACCTGGCCTGCCCCAGGGGCAAACACCCACCTTCTGCTGGTCCCAGGGCTGCCTTTCTGTGACCTGTGCCCACACAAACACCTGCCTTCCACTGGTTTCCCCCAAAATATGTGGTTTCCCCAAAATATGTGACAGGTTAGCTGGACCATGATTCTCAGTGGTTTGGCAATAATATGATGAGGCACTTTAGCAGTTATGTAATGATGTAATCATCCCCCATGATGTGATTTAGTGTGATCAGCAACCAATTAGTTGTAAGAGATCAGGGTGGGATGCAACTCCTTTTCTCAGGTCACAGCCCTGATCTGATGTCAAGGGAGTTTCCCTGGGGTGTGGCCTGCATAATCTCTTATCTTACTAGAGATAAAAAAAGAGAGAAGTGATTGGAGAAGGAAGGATCTGACTACCACCAAGAAAGAAGAGCCAAGTGTGGAGCTCCTGCCTTGGACCCAGATCCCCTGCACTGAGAAATTCCTAGACTCAGGGGAAGATTGATGCCAAGACTTATGCAGATCTCTAAGTAATGCTGGGCCCACAAATATGGAAAAGAGTCAAGGATCTTTCCCCAGAGCCAACAGAAAGAGAAAGCCTTCCCCTAGAGCTGGCACCCTGAATTTAGACTTCTAGCATCCTAAAGCAAATCAATTTGTTTGTTAAAGATATCCATGTGTAGTGTTTCTGTTATAGCAGCACTAGGTAACTAACACACATGCCTCCATTATAAAAAAGAAATATTTAAAATCAGTAATCTAAGCTTCCACAATAAGAAGCTTGAAAAAAGAAAGTAAAAATTAATGTGAACCTGTTGTTGTTGTTGTTAGGTGCCGTTGAGTCCATGTTGACTTATAGTGACCCTATGTACAACAGAACAAAATACTGCCCAGTCCTGCACCATGCTCACCATCCTTGCTATGATTGAGCCCATCATTGCAGCCACTGTGTCAATCCATCACGTTGAGGGTCTTCCCTTTTTTTGATGACCCTCCACTTTATCAAGCATGATACGCTTCTCCAGGAACTGGTCCCTTCTGACCACATGACCTAAGTAGCTGAGATGAAGTCTGGCCATTCTTGCATCCTAGGAGCATTCTGGCTGCACTTCATCCAGGACAGATTTGTTCATTCTTCTGACAGTCAGTGGTATTTCCAGTATTCTTCACCAACACTACAAGTCATAGGCAACAACTCTTCTTCCTTACTCATTGTTCAGCTTTCACTTGCATATGAGGCAATTGAAAATACCTTGGCTTGGGTTAGGTGCACCTTCATCTTCAAAGTTACATCTTTTCTCTTCAGTACTTTAAACAGGTCTTTCCAGAAGATTTTCCTAGTGCAATAGGACATCTGATTTCTTGAATGCTGCTTCCATGGGTGTTGATTGTGGATCCAAGTGAAATGAAATCCTTGACAACTTCAATCTTTTCTCCATTTATCATGATGTTGCTTATTGGTCCAGTTGTGAGGATTTTTATTTTCTTTATGTTGAGGTGTAATCCATACAGAAGACTGTGGTCTTTGATGTTCATCAAAGCTGAACTTAGAAGAAAGAAAATTTTAAAATGAAAGGAGTGGAAACCAATTAACTAGAAAATAAATAATACAGAAAATAAGGAATAAAAGGACATTTTAAAAAGATTATTATTATGGGCACATGGGGAATCATTGTACTAAACTTTGTTTTTTGTTTAAAATGTTTTAAAATACATTTTTAAGTAAAAAAAGAAAAACATGTTGCTAAGCATAAGAAAAAGCATTCAATATTATTAACTGTTGGGGCAAGGCAAATTAGAACCATTGTGTGATACATCCACCAGGATGGGTAAAGTGAAAGAGGCAGAAAATGCCAAGTATTGACAAGGATGTGAACAACTGAAATGCTCAGTCACTGGTCTTGGGAATGTCAGTTGGTTTTGCTTTGTGGAAAAAGGTTGATTCTGTCCCCTAGAGCTGAATATAGGAGGGCCAGACCCCCCATCTTTGAGACAAACCTGACAGAAATAGTGATGTACTTGCCCCAAAACACACACATGATTTGCAATAGCTCCAAACTGGAGACAACAGCTGTGGGATACACAATTCATCAGGGAACAGGATACAGGAGAGAGAGTGAAGCAAAGATAACCATACACGACAGGGATGGGTCTCATAAACCTGGCATGGAGAAAAGGCCAGGCACCAAGGGCTATCTGACTTGAGTTTCATGTAGATAAAGCTCAGAAACAGGCAAAGGAATGAAGGCCGTTGGAAATTAGTGCAGTGCTGTCCCTGGGGACAGGGACCAAGAGGCCAAAGCAATGACTTGTCTCTGGATTGGGTGCTGGTTACAAAAAAAAAAATATATATATATATATATCAACACTAACAATCCCTTAGCAAGATTGATTAAAAAAAGAGATGAGACATGGTTTAACAACATCAGACATAAAAGATGAGTCAGATGTGAGGAACCTAAAGAAATAGAAAGATATTAAGTATGAACAACTTCAAATCAATAAACTCAATTACTTAGAAAAAGTGAACAAATGTTGATATGAAATAAAAAAAATCTAAATAACCATATTTCTGTCTTTGGTGCTATTGTGAATGACTCCATTCACTTACAATTTGCAAGAATTTTATTTTTGTTGATTCTTTGCCATATTCTACATACACAATCATGTCATCTGTGAATAAACATAGGAGGGCTAGTGGCACAGTAGTTAAAGTGCTTGACTGTTAATCAAAAGGTTGGTGGTTCTGGTGAGTACCAGGTGGTCCATGAGAGAAAGATGTAGCAGTCTCTTTCTGTAAAGATTCACAGCCTTGGAAAACCTATGGGGGCAGTTCTACTCTGTCCTATATGGTCATTATGAATTGGTATCAACTCAGCATCAGTGGATTAACAAATCTGCATACATCAGATTTCCTTTTCTTTTTCTTTTTTTGTACTGGTAAGGACTTCCAATACAATGTTGAAAGGGAGTGGTGAAAGAATCCTTGTCTTCTTCTTGACCTTGAAATGTCTAATTTCTCACCATTAAGTATGATATTAGCTGTAGGTTTATTGTAGACATTCTTCATCAAGTTGGGCAGTTACGTTGCCATCTATTATTATTATTATTATTATTTAACCTGCCTCGCATACCTGGGAAAAAAAATCTCACTTGGTCATGGTGTATAATTCTTTTTGTACATTGTTGGATTCAATTTTCTAATATTTACTTGAAGATTTTTGCATGTATGCTTATGAGAGATGTTAGTCTATAGTTACCTTTTTTCATATTCTCTTGATTTGTTTAGGTATTGGGGTAATACTTAAAATAATTTAGGAGGTGTTCCATCTTCTCCTATTTTCAGGAAGAGATTGTGGAGAATTAGTGTACTTTCTTGCTTAATTGCTTCCTGGAATTCACCAATATAACTATTGGGGCCTGGTGCTACATTTTTTAGAAGGTTATTAGTCATGATTAAATTTCTATAATGGATAGAAGTTATCAGGATTGTTTACTTTCCCTTGTGTGAATTTAGTAGTTGGTATCTTTTAAACAATTACTCCATTTCATTGAAATTATCAAATTTGTGGGCATAAAATTGTTTCAGAGTGTTTCCTTATGCTCTATTTAATATCCATGGGATCAATTCTGATGACTCATCTTTCACATCTTGTATTGGTAACTTGACTTTTCTGGTTTTGCCTGTAATTTAGCTACACCATCTTTCTTTGCTTAGTGTTTGCTTAGTGTTAGCATGGTATGTCTTTCTCTATTGCTTTATTTTCAATCTGTCTGAATTTTTATATTTAATTTGAGGTTGATGGAGTCCCTAGGTGATGAAAATAGTTAAGTACTTGACTGCTAGCTGAAAGTTTGGCAGTTCAAACCCAACCAGAGGCATCTCAGAAGACAGGCCTGGTGATTTGCTACCAAAAGGTCACAGCCTTGAAAACTCTCTGGGAGCAGTTCTACTCTGCAGATATGGGGTTGCGATGATTCAGAACTGACTCAGAAGCAACTGACAATTAGTATCCATTTTGTGGTACTTTTCATGGCAGCCCCAACTTGGTGTTCTTGTTGTTGTTGTCGTTGTTATGTGCCATCGAGTCGGACCCAACTCATAGCAACCCCTCCTTGGGTTTTCAAGGCAGTATCACTACAGAAGTAGATTGCCCAACCTTCCTTCCAATGGTGCTCTTGTAGACAACATAAATAACCCTAGTGGTACAGTAGTTAAAAAATCAACTGCTAACTGAAAGTTTGACTGTTTGAAACCACCAACTGCTCTGCAGGAGAAAGATGAGGCAGTTGGCTTCTGCAAATATTACTGCCTTGGAAACCCTTTGGAGAAATTCTACTCTGTCCTTTAAGGTCATTAGTAGTTGAAATCAACTCGATGGCAAATGGGTTTATGGGTTCGTAGACAACATAGTTATATATGTTTTAAAAACATATATATGTTTTTAAAACAACAACAATGATATAGTTGGATTAATGTGCACAATGCTTGTAAATCTTTTCTGCTCCTTGCATTAGTTCTTCGTTTCTTTTCCCTCCCTCCTCTTCCTTCTGCCTTGCATAGTTTTATTTGAGTGTGTTATTTTATTTATCTTTTTAATACATTCCCACATGAGATAACCACAGGTATAGGGGTTGGGATTTCTTTTTCAACTTTTTATTGTGATTTTGGGAAAATTTTACAAAACAGATTAATTTTACATTCAACAGTTCATATACACATTTTTTTTGTGTGTGTGTGCAATACAGGATATGTTCTCTGCAGTGGAACATCTGGGCTCCTACTTCCTCCCTGTGGTTACCCTTTCCCTGTGTCCTTCTTGCTTATGAATTCCTGCCTGGCTACATTCCTCCCTGAGCAAATGCTGCCCTTCTGATCTCCCAGGGTTGATTGTTCTAAGGAGTGCATCTCCCGGTGCAGATATTCAACTCATACCTGTCTATTGTTTGGTTGAGAGTTAAGCCATGGAAGTGAGATCAATTCCAGGTCTGAAGGGTGACTCAGGGCCATAGTCTTGGGGGTTTCATCAGTCTCTATCATACCAATAAGACTGGCATTTTTTAAAAAATTTTATTGTTATTTGGGTGAAAGTTCACAGAGCAAATTAATCTTCCATTCAGCAGTTCACATACACTTTGTCTCATGACATTGACTGTAATCTCCCACAATGCAACAGCTCTCCTCCCACTTCCGCCGTATAGCCACCTCTTCCCTGTGTCCTTCCCTCCCATGCACTCCTACCCCCACCCCCAGCTGTCTCCCTGTGCAAACACAGCCCTTCTATTCTCCCATGATTGATTTCTCCAAGGAGTGTATCTACCTAACGTGAATGTTCAGCTCAT
>NW_006922516.1:503769-504341 GCF_000298275.1 Orycteropus afer afer | reverse complement strand
TTTCTGAGTGGTTGGCATTGGTAGACAGGCACTATCTAGTTCTGTTCTCAGGGTCATACAGGTTGAGGTTCTCATGGTCTATTAGTCCTTAGACTAACTGTTCCCATGCATTGTTGATTTTCTTCACTCTTCTTTGCTCTGGACAAGGAGAGACAAATAGTTGCCACTTAGATGACTGTTCACAATCTTTTAAGACCCATTTCTATTCACTGTAGTAAGAAAGTAGAACAATATTTTTGTATACCTTGTGCCAATTGAGCTTGATGTTCTCCACAACCATGGTTCCCAGCTACAGGCCAGTGACCTACTCCCTCAAAGTGCTTATTTGTGGCTAAGAAGTTACCCTAACTTTGTCTTCAATTATATTTAAACAGCATATGGACATTTTTATAGCACATACAAATACATATGTAGGAAGATCATCTGCCAAATTTATATATGGTTGTGGGTATATTCCCATTTGCCTATCCATACCTGTCTGGTAGCATAGTGGCTAAGACACTTGCCTGCTAACCAGGCGGCTGGCGGTTCAAACCCACCAGCCACTCCTCGGAAGGAAGGTTGGGCAATCC
>NW_006922516.1:501124-502541 GCF_000298275.1 Orycteropus afer afer | reverse complement strand
TTGATGATTCTTCATTATTCTTTAACATTGCTTAGTATTCCATTGTGTGTAGGTATCATAGTTTAGTTATCCATTCATGTGTTGATGGGCACTTAGGTTGTGTCCATCTCTTTGCTATTGTAAATAATGCTGTGATGAACATGAGTATGCAGTATCTATTTGTGTCCTGGATCTCACCTCTTTAGGATATATTCCTAGCAATGGGATTGCTGGATCAAATGCTATTTCTATTTCTAACATTTTAAGGGAGCCCACACCATTTTCCACAGTGGTTTACCATTTTACAGTCCCACCGGCAGTGAATGAGGGTTCCAGTCTTTCCACACCCTTGCTAGCATTTGTTTTTCTCTGTGGTGTTGAACTTTGCTATTATTGCTAGAATAAGATGATATCTTGTTATTTTGATTTGCATTGCTCTAATGGCTAATGATTTTGAGCTTTTCTTCAGGTGTTTGTTGGCTGCCTGAATATTTTCTTTGGTGAAGTGCCTTTTCATGTCCTTTTCCCATTTTTGAATTGGGCTGTTTGTATTTTTGATGTTGAGGTGTTGAAGATTTCTACAAATTTTAAAGATAAGTCCCTTGTCAGATATGTTGTTGCCAGATAATTTTTCCTAATCTGTAGGTTCCATTTTACTGTTTTGGAGGAGTCTTTTTTTTAATTTTTAATTGTGATTTGGATGAAGATTTACTGAGCAAATTCACTTTCCATACAGCAGTTCACATATACTTTCTCTCATGTCACTGACCACAGTTTACCACAATGCAACAGCTCCCCTCCCACTTCCTCCCCATAGTTACCTCTTCCCAGTGTCCATCCCTCCATGCACTCCTGCCCCCTGAGCTGTCTCCCTGTGCATAAGCAGCCCTTCTTTCTCCCATGATTGTTCTCTCCAAAGAGGGTATCTACTTGAGGTAAATGTTTAACTTATATGCCTGTATTTTGTTTTGTTTTGGAGAAGTCTTTTGATGCATGTAAGAATTTAATTTTTAGAAGGTCTCAGTCATCTAGTTTCTCTTCTGCTGTTTGTGAATTTGGGGTTATGCCCAATAGTCTACACCATCAATTAGGGCCCTTAACTTTGTCCATATTTAATCTTTGATGAACATATTACTTTTCAATTTTATGTTTATGTGTTTGATCCATCTTGATTTTGTTTTTGTATATGGTGTGAGGTGTGAATCTTGTTTTAATTTTTCCCCAAGTAGATATCCAGTTTTTCCAACACCGTTTATAAAAGACTTTCACTTCCCTATTGAGTGGGTGCTCTGGTGGCATAGTGCCTAAGGCTAACCAGAAGGCTGGCGGTTCAAACCCACCAGCCACTCCTCAGGAGGAAGGTTGGGCAATCTACTTCTGTAGTGATATTGCCTTGGAAACCCAAGGAGGGGTCGCTATGAGTCAGGTCTGACTTGAC
>NW_006922516.1:497880-499224 GCF_000298275.1 Orycteropus afer afer | reverse complement strand
GTAGGTTTGAATCGCCAGCCTTCTGGTTAGCAGTCAAGTGCCTTAGGCACTATGCTACCAGAGCTCCTTGTCCATAGGTAGGATGAATCTATTTCTAGATTCTTAATTCTGTTCCACTGGTCTATGTATCTATTGTACCAATACCAGGCTGGTTTGACTAATGTGGCTGTATAGTATGTTCTGAGATCAGGAAGTGAGAAACCTCATACTTTGTTCTTGTTCTTCAATAGTGCTTTGGTTATCGGAACTCTCTTTCCTTTCCATATAAAATTGGTGTTTGGTTTTTCCATGTCCTTAAAGAACGTTGTTGGAATTTGGATTGGGGTTGCATTGACTCTATAGATTACTTTAGGTAGTATCAGCATTTCACAATGTCCAGTCTTCCTATCCATGATCATGGCACATTCTTCCATTTATGTAGGTCTCTTATAGTTTCTTGTAGTAGGGTTTTGTAGTTTTCTTTGTATAGGTCTTTTGTGTCCCCGATAAGATTTATTCATAAGTGTTTTATCTTCTTGGTAGCTATTGTGAATTGCATTGTTTTCCTTATTTCCTTTTCAGAGATCTCTTTGTTTATGTAGTGGAATCCAACTGATATTTGTATGTTGATCTTGTATCCCGATAATTTGCTGAATTTTTCAATTAGTTCCAGTAGTTTTTTTGCTGAATCTCTCAGGTTTTCTAAGTATAGGGTCATTTCATCTGTGAATAGAGATAGTTTTACTTCCTCTTTGCCAATTTGGATATGATTTATTTCTCTTTCTTGCCTAATTGCCCTGGCTAGGACTTCCAATAAAATATTGAATAGAAGTGGTGATAGAGGGCATACTTGCCTGATTCCTATTCTCAAGGGAAATGCTTTGAGTCTCTTCTATTGAGAATAATGTTGGCTGTTGGTTTTGCATATATGCCTTTAATTATATTGAAAAATTTCTCTTCAATTCATACTTTGCAGAAAGTTATTATTATTTTTTAAATCAGGAATGGGTGCTGGCTTTTATAAAATGCCTTTTCTGTATGATTGAATGATCATATGGTTTTCTTTCTATGTTTTATTTATGTGGTGCATTGAACTGATTGTTTTTCTAATGTTGAATCCTCCTTGCATATCTGGTATGAATCCCATGTGATTCATGTATTATTTTTCTGGTATACTTTTGGAATCTATTGGCTAGGATATTGTTAAAGATTTTTTAATCTATATTCATGGAGGATATTGTTCTGTAGTTTTCCTTTTTAGTAATGTCTTTGCCTGGTTTTGGTATCAGGATTATGCTTGCTTTGTAGAGTGAATTTGGGAGTATGCGAGCCTTTTCTATGTTCTGGAACAGCTTGAGAAGGATA
>NW_006922516.1:495126-496958 GCF_000298275.1 Orycteropus afer afer | reverse complement strand
TATTGTGGTGCTCTAGAATTTACTATTGAATTTTAAAATATTCTACATCCACCATCAAATAACATATCATGTCATGTGCAGTGTAGGAACCTTATAACAGGATTTTACCCTGTTACATTTTGTAATATTGCTATCATTCATTTCACTTATCTATGCTATAATTACTCTGCATGCTTACTATTCTTCCTTGTAACCACCCCCACACTAGTTGGAGACAGAGGAGCAGACATGATAACTCATTTCCTTAAAGTGGTTTTCCAGAAACACATTGCTTTAAACAATTATCTTCTAGATTAGTAAGAATAAGAACAAATATTTTATACCTTCTAATTTCTTTCCCACCCCTCAGAAGGAAAGTTGGGCAATCTACTTCTGTAATGATGATGCCTCAGAAACCCAAGGAGGGGTCACTATGAGTTGGATCCAACTCGATGGCAGTGAATATGGTTTAATTTCTTTCCAGACATTCCACATAACAACAAAAACCACCGACATTCCTCTGTCTATACATAGATTCAAGTTTCTGACCTATTCAATTTTTCTTTTGCCTGAAGAACTTTGAATGTTTTTTGCAGAACATATCTGCTGGTGATAGATATATATATATTTTTTTCTTTTAAATGTCTGAGAGTCTTTATTTTCCTCGAATTTTGAAGGATAGTTTTATCTGGCTATGGAATTCTAGGCTTATGATTTTTTGTTTTTCTTTCAAAACTTTAAATACCTCACTTCATGGTCTTCCTACTTGCATGATTACAGATGACATTTGAACAAGGATAATTCTTATCCTTGTTCATTTATAGATAAAATTGCTATTCTTTTCCTCTAGCTTTTCTTAGGATTTTCTCTTTGTCTTTGGGTTTCTGTGATTTGAATATGGTATGCCTAGCCCATAAAAAATTAATATTTCAATATACACAGATAAATTTCAATTAGAACACAGCCAAACAAACAAAAAATTAATTGTGTTACTCAACACTCTGGTTTCACAACCAAATCTCTTAACACTGGAGTGTGATCTGGTCATCTAACAGGCTGTGAAACTGAGTGACAAGTACTTTAATGGGTACGTGGATACTTGGAGGAATGGATTTCATATGTGTCTATAAATCTACTCCAGTGTATTGCATATGCTCAGTTTCCTGTGCTGCATTTCCCTTAGAGGGGATAAGAACAAGGTAGTGATGTATTGATTTACTCCATACCTTTCTTCTACTTAGAGTAATCAGGGTACAGTAATCCAGACAGTGTGGTATTGGTATATGGACAGATCAGTACTCAATAGACAAGAATAGAGTACAGAGACTTATCTGCACCTGTGGTTATTCCATTTTCTAAAAGGTATAATAGCAATTTGATGGGGGAAAGTTACTTTTCTTTTCTATAAATGGTGCAGGAACCAACTAAGGAAAATAAATAGGAACAACCAAACTATGTCACTCTTATGCAAATAATAATAATCTACAATGGATCTTAGAACTCAATGTAAAAGCTAAAAACATAAATCTTCTAAAAGAGAACAAAAGAATATCTGTCTGAACTTTGTGTAGGCCAAGATGTCTTAGATAAAATATGACAAACACTAAAACTTGGTGATTGAATTGTTTAATATGTAAAATATCTGCTCTACCAGTAATTCCATGAACATACTTAATAGACTAAGACTAAAAAGTCTTACCATCCCAAGTCTTGGTGAGTATATGGAACAACTGTATTGCTGATGCAGTATTGGTGGGAATGTGTTTTGGTTACTTTGCACCACGCTAACAGAAATACCACAGGTGGATGGCTTTAACAAATGGGAGTTTATTATCTTATAGTTTTGGAGGTGA
>NW_006922516.1:493966-495026 GCF_000298275.1 Orycteropus afer afer | reverse complement strand
GTCTGAGTTCAAAGTACAGACTCTAGGAGCTGGGTGAAAGCCCCATGACCTTGATCTTTAGCTCTGCCTCTTGCTCCCAGCACACTGAAGCTGGAAGCTTTCTTCACTTAGGCAGCTGCTGGCTGCTGAGGCTGACAAACCCAAGGTCAACAAGTAAAATGGTACAGTCTCTATATTACCAAACCACATGACAGGCCACTGATTCACATCCATTCAAGTCCCAAGATTGACAGACAGTATGGCAGGCTGCTGAACAATGACTTGGTTACATGCAGGATTCAAGCATGCCAAAAAGCTATAGAGTGTTCTCAAAGCTTCTCCTTATATGCTGGGAGCAGACCATATCCCTAAAGCAGCTAGTCAGCTGCTCGAGGCAGATTCCACCATGGAGCTGATTGCCAGTCTTATCATGGGGAATAACTACCACCATCTGCCCAGCCACTCAAAACCAGACCCAGCCAAGTGGACGTATATCCTTAACTACCACAGAATGTAAAATAATATGACCATTTTTGAAAGATATTTTTTTTTGTTTTGAAAGTTTCCTAAATAGTAGAACATAAACCTACCATCACATGATCATTCCATTACACTCTTAGGTATTTACTCAAGAGAAATGAAAACATATATCCACACAAAGGTATGTACACAAATATTCATAGAAGCTTCGTTCATATGGCCCCCAAACAATGAGCAACTGAAATACCTATCAGTGGATAAAGGGAAAAATGAAATACTGATGCACTCAACAACATGGTTGAAATTCAAAATTATCTTGAGTTAATGAAGAAAGAACAAAAGAGTGTGTGATAGTTGGAGCCATGTGTCAACTTGGCTGGACCCCAGTTCTGTGTGGTTGTTCCCATGATGGGATCAGATGACTGTGTTCTAAGTGGTCAATCTGTTCAAGGGGAGTTTCCCTAGGGGTGTGGCCTGCTTCCAGGATATCCACGGACATCCTGGAAAGAGAGATATTCTTCTGTGGATCGAGATTCTGTTGTCCTGCCTACAAATGTCCATGAGTGAGCAGTCCACCATTTGGCCTGGAAATCTTGGATTC
>NW_006922516.1:492849-493563 GCF_000298275.1 Orycteropus afer afer | reverse complement strand
TTTTTTTTTTTTTTTTTGTGACCAGGAACAGAAAAATAGATGGACTGTGAAGGGCACTATAAACATTTTAGATAATGTGAGATTTATTTGCATCTTGATTGTGATAGTTCTTTCATATGGTATACACTGAAGATGACAGAAGGAGGGTTATTAAGGAGATAGGTCAAATTTTCCATAGAAAGTATATAACTGGATCTGTGCTTTGGCATGTAAAGTGATTTATTTCTGAAAGATGGGACATATCTGTTAATACTCAGGTGAGACAAGGCGAGGAGAAGGGCAGGAAATGGAAAGAAGGGGACCATGAATGAGCTCAGAGGCCAAACTCAGAGACTGACAAACTACCACAGTCCAAAGGCTAGAATAGAATCGGTGCTTGTATCAGAAGTTGCCCATTGCTAATAAGGCCATGTCAGGGCTGGGCCAATAGGATGATCCACTGGCTTCAGACAGAGTCATGAATGTGGAGTCCAAGGATCATTAGTCACAGACCTTGCAGTGGAGACAACAGGATGTGAGGGAATAGGAGCACATCTACTTAGCTGGGCATAGGTGGTCATGTATGATCTAGTGATCAGCAGGGAGCTAGCTTGGCACCTATTCACCAGAATCATGAAGTCAAATAATTCTGGCCCAATATCCAGCCAGTATCTTTCTTTTTTTTTTTTACCCAACAGGAGATTTTATTAAGGAGGCGAAAGGGCGCCTGCACTG
>NW_006922516.1:483220-486905 GCF_000298275.1 Orycteropus afer afer | reverse complement strand
GAAGAGGAAGAAGAGGAGAAGAAGAAGAGAAGAAGAAAGAGGAAGAAGAGAAGAAGAGAGAGGAAGAAGAGAAAGAGGCAGCCAGTATCTTTCAAGGGAGCAGTGGTAAGACAGAATCTGAAATATCAAGAAATTAACATAAGGAGATAAAGTGTTTCCTTAATAGGTTCCTTTGAAAATATAACCCATGAAAATTAAGGAAATTCTGTGATGTTTTAAATTATGACCACTAATTCTTTGTTGGAGCTCTGGTGGCGTAGTGCCTAAGGCATTAGATGGCTAACCAGAAGGCTGGCAGTTCATACCCACCAGCCACTCCTTGGAAGGAAGACTGGGCAATCTACTTCCGCAGAGATACCACATCAGAAACCCAAGGAGGGCTCACTATGAGTCAGAACTCACTCGATGGCAGTAAGTTTTTTTTTTTTTTTTTTTTTTTTAACATCCTACTTTGCTAGTAATGACTGGGATATTAAAAGCTGGCAAGCAGTCATCTAGATGCAACAATTGGTCTCTTCTCATCTGGAGCAAAGAAGAATGAAGAAAACCAAAGACACATGGAAACAATTAGTCCAAGGGACTAGTGGACCATGCTAACCTCATCCTACATGACCATGAGACCAGAAAAACTAGATGGCACCTTGCTACCACTGTCAACTACTCATAAAGGGATCAATCTAGGAGATACTGGGTAGAGTGGGAGAAAAATGTGGAATAAAACTGAAAGTCATTAAAAAAAGAAAAAAAGAACAAACTTAGTTCTCTGATAGAAACTGGTGAAACCCCCAAGACTATGGCCCCTTGTCACCTTTCAGGCCTAGAATTGAACTTACTCAAGTGGCTTCCAGCCAAATAATAGACAGGCATAGAAGGTGAACATTTACACCAGGTAGGTGCCCTCCTTAGAAAGATCAACCATGGGAGATCAGATAGAGCCTGATGGAACAACTGAGACTATGGCCCCTAGTCATAGAGAGCTCCAGGTCTGGAACTGAACCCATTCCTGTCTAGCCAAACAAAAGACAGGCATATGAACTGAACATTTATATTAGATAGATATACTCCTTGGAGAGATCAATCATGAGAGAATAGAAGGGCTGTGTATGCACAGGGAGACAGCTTGGGGGGCAGTAGTGCATGGGAGGGAAGGACACAGGGAAGAGATAACAATGGGGAGGAAGTGGAAGGGGAGCTGTTGCATTGTGGGAAATTGCAGTCAATGTCATGAGACAAAGTGTATGTGAGCTGCTGTATGGAAAGTGAATTTGCTCTGTAAACTTTCACCCAAATCACAATAAAAATGTTTAAAAAAGTCTCAATATCAAGGCTCCTGATCCCCATTATAGTGGTCTTTTAATGGCATGGCTTATGATTCTAACAGTCTAGGGCTATTAGTCAATTTCAACAGGACAGTGGGAAGAGGAGGGGTGATTAAGACCAACTTCTTGGAAACAATGCTAAAAGGGAGCTAAGAATACACAGGACCAGTGTCTGGTCTGGTTACAAAGCCTTTACTCTAAAAATACTTTTGTGCACTGATATTCCTGGTCTGACCCCAGACTCCTTTGCTTTGACAAAGGCTAGAAAACACAAAACCTTTTGGCCAGACTTAGCTTGAAGACAAGTTTTGTTTGGTCTGTAGAGTAATTTCAAGGATTTTGAATTTGAATGCTTTTACATTGATCAGAATCCTCATCACTCCCTATCAGGACAACTCAAGGTGTAAAGGGGAAATGAGGCCAGAGGTCAAGTGTATGCTGGCATAGATCAGCTATATATGTGCTTGCATTTCTGTGTCTACATATTTATGTCCTCATGTGTGTGCATAATACCTGTTTGCTACACTTTAGTCTCTGTCACTCACATGCAAGGGTGTTGGTACAAAATGGGGCCCCACAAGGTTGCATATGGTCTTCAGAGAAAACATGTCTCCCCATACACATGTAATCATGCAATCCTCTCTGTGAAAGGGTATTGAAAGGTAACATGGCTGCTTATGTATGTAGGAATACATTTGTCTGTTAGCTTGGTTGTTGGGAGAGAATTGGGATGATTCTACTAAGGTCATACACATAGAAGTTCAGGGTAGAACCCTCCCATGTCTGCCTACTGCAGCCTCAAGAGGCCAGGCCTCTAGCCAAAGTGTTCCCACCAGTCTGCTTCCTCCTAACTCCCTACCTCTGGAACATAAATGCAAGAGGCTCTGTCCTGCTTCTTGGTTTCACAGGAACACAGTTCTTGGCACCAGGACCATGGTAGCCCCTTTTGCTCCTTTACTTCTTGTGTTCCAGGAATAACAAGAAAAATTATCATAGCAGGAGATGAGATTTAAAAAAAGTTAATGGGATCATATAGTGTTGGTAGACCACTGAATGTGTGTGACAGGAAACCATTACATAGTAATAGACGCAGCCTGCTGTGTCAATGATAGACTGTAAGGGAGCAAGGCAGGAACAGAGACTTCAATCAGGAGGCTTTGTTGTTGTTGTTGTTATGTGCCGTCGAGTCGGACCCAACTCATAGCAAACCCTCCTTGGGTTTCCAAGGCAGTATCACTACTGAAGTAGATTTCTCCATCTTCCTTCTGAGGAGTGGCTGGTGGGTTGAACCACCAGCCTTCTGGTTAGCAGTCAAGTGCCTTAGGCACTACGCTACCAGAGCTCAGAGACAGATGATGGTGCCTGTACTAAGGTGATACATATGGAAGGAGGTGAGAAGTGTGGGGATTTTGAGTCTATTTTGAAGGAAGAAATGACAGTATCCATGAATGTGGTGTGAGGTTGAGGGGAATCAAAGATATTTTTGATGTTTTTGGCCTAAGTGGTAGGAAGGAATTGCCATTTCTTAAGATGGGAAGAACAGTGGTAAGAGTAAGGTTGACATGAAAGGAACCCAGGGGTTCAGTTTGGGGTATGATGAATTTCAATTTTAGATGCATGCTCAAATTGAGTGGTGATGTTGAAGAGGAAATTTAATATATGAGTCTGGAATTAAGGGAGAGGAGTGGGCTTGAAAATTAATGTGTGATTCTTTTATGTGTGGTGGGGATGAAAATTAAGAAACTTTACATGATTCCATATGAAGTGAGAGTAGATAGAGAAGTGTACATATCTGAGAACTGAACCCTGGAGCACTCCAACAGAGATAGGTCACTGAGATGAGGAGGAACTAGTCAAGACACTTGAAAAGTAACACAAGAGACAGAGTGTCCTGTAACCAAGTGAAGAAAGTATTGCAAGGAGGAAATGATTAATAGCTAATACTAATAGCAATTAAGAACAGGACTGAAAGTGGACAACTAGATTTAGTAACATGGAAGTCATTTGGGATTTCAGTGAGTTAGTGAGTATGAAAGTTTGATTGAAGTGGGTTTAAGAGAGAGTGGGAATAGAGGAAATGGAGATACCAAGAAGAAACAATTATTTTCTAGGAGTTTTGGTGTAAAGGACAAATCAAGAAATGAAGATGCAGCAGATGGAAAAGGTTATACAGTCAAGGTAGTTGCTTGTTCTCTTATTTTTTTGAGATTGGAGAATTTGCAAAATGTTTGTGTACTGATGGATATCATTCAGTAGTTGTTGTTGTTAGGTGCTGTCAAGTCATTTCCGACTCATAGCGACCCCATGCACAGCAGAATGAAACACTGCCTGATCCCACGCCAGCTCCATGATCCCTGCTATACTTG
>NW_006922516.1:481491-482980 GCF_000298275.1 Orycteropus afer afer | reverse complement strand
CGGTCTTCCTTATTCATTGTCCAGCTCTCACATGCATAGAAGGCGATTCAGTAGTAGAGAGGGGTAAATTGGGTAAAACTGGAGAGAGCATGGGGAGCATTGCTGGAGCCATGCAACAGAGAGTGAAATCTAGTGCCCCATTGTAGGGCTGGATTTTGATAGGAGCATGAATATTTCATTCATGGAGACAAGAAGAAAAGCATAGTATAAAGTCTCAGATTAAATAAGTGGGGAGTTTTGAAAGTTTTTTTTTCTTTTCACTTTGCTTCCATGTTCTCAGTGAAATAGGAATCAGTGTCATCAGCTGACACTGTGACTTGTGGATTGTTGAGGAAAGAGGAAAATTTGTGAACTGCAATGTCTAAGATGGAGTAAATGGACTGCACTGAGTATACCTACCATATTTCTGATTCTGTTATAGACACAGGAGATGCAGCCATGGGAATGCACATGTGTCACATACATTCATTCTTCTGTGTTGATTTGGGAAAGGGATAGGGGAAGCATCTGATGCTTGGTGTTAAGGTCATGTGTTTTGGTGTCCAGATGCCAGTAAGTCTTGGCTTTGAACAAAACCCACTCTGACTATCTCTCCTCACTTGAAGGCACAATGGTGGAGAATGGGCTGGAGACTATGTTGGAGCACTGAAGAACCTAGTTACACACTTCTCTACAACTGAGAGTTTATGTATTTCCTTTCTGTCAGCCCTTCTCCTACAGCCCCTGAAGTAAGCTTTGGTGTCAAATGACTGCCTTGCCCCCTTATTCTGTCTAGATTCTGGCAGCTGGGACAATGCAGCCAGTAGCTATGATCTCTCAGTGAAACCAAGTGGGACCCTGTGAATGTAAGGGGCCACTGAGGGAGAAGGACATTTTCTTGCAGGTGATGACATCCAAATAGCCTTAAGGCATTTGGTGATTAATAGTTTAACATTCCTCATCCAATTCCTGCCCACCACCATCATTAAAAGGCAGAAGAATTAGACTGAATGGACTGGCAGCCTTAAACCAAATGGCAAAGGCTTTTAATTATAATAATTTTCCAGAAAAATCCAGTGGATTAGGAAGCCTTCACTTGATCACTTTCCAAAGTGGTTTCAGTATGCTCCCTCTAGTAATGTTCTCTGGTAGGACTGTAGGGCAGTAAGTAGTAAGAGCACCTCCTATGTGCTGGGTAACTTGTTAGGAAATGGGGATACCTAATGGGAAAGGCATTCTTGCAGGTATGGGTTTGGGGACATGCTGGATGGGGAAAGTTTTGGTTAGCCCAAGGGCACGAGCTCTAGTTTCCTAACCTAGACCATTATCCTTAATAGAGGATAGCTCCCCCACTTCCCTTCCTCTGTCTCCTATTCCTACTTCTCCAAAGAGTACAGGGGGTAAAGATGAAGTCAGGGGAAGGGCGTTGTTGTTGTTGTTGTTGTTGTTATGTGCCGTCGAGTCGGCCCCGACTCATAGCGACCCCTCCTTGGGTTTCCGAGGCAGTATC
>NW_006922516.1:474999-481391 GCF_000298275.1 Orycteropus afer afer | reverse complement strand
AGCTACCTCACATAAATAAAGAAAGAAAACATGGTACCCAAGTAAAACAGGAGACAAGGGACATAAACAGACAATTCATGCACAGAGAAGGAAAGAGGAAAAGAAATAGCTGGAAGGAATGTGGCACAAATATAAAGGCTAATAAAAACTAAAAACTCACAGCCGTCGAGTCAATCTCAACTCATACTGACCCCTCCTTAGGTTTCCAAGGGGGTATCACTATGGAAATGGATTGCCCAACCTTCCTTCCGAGGGGGAGGGCGGCTGGTGGGTTTGAATCGCCAGCCTTCTAGTTAGAGGTCAAATGCCTTAGGCACTACACCATCAGAGCTCCTTTAAAGACTAATAGCCTCCTAAAAAGACAAAATAGCATGTGCGATGGCACAAAAACTATGAAATACTACCACAATGTTCTTAGGAAACCAAGTATGAGAGGGCCAGGATATACGACTATGAAGACAGATAAAAATCCAAACTCACTGCCATCGAGTTGAATCTGACTCATAGCAACCCCCTTTGGGTTTCTGAGGGCGTAAATCTTTACGGAAGTAGATTGCCCAGTCTTCCTTCTGTGGAGTGGCAGGTGGGTTTGAACTGCCAGCCGTCTGGTTAGCAGGCAAGTGTCTTAGCCACTATGCTACCAGAGCTCCCGGGGGAAGGGCGTAAGGGCAAGGAATTGGGGTTTTGACTGGAATCCTGAGGAGCTCAGCTGCCCCTTCTTTCCAGCTAAGAGCCACTTTGTCTTCATTCCAGCAGTCTCTATCTGCCATACAAGTTTCTAGGCCCATAATCAGCTTTGAGTATGAGTGTCCAGATACTCAATGGCCTAATCTTCCTGGTGGCTGGTTGTTATAGCAATCCTGACAAGAGCTCTCCTCACTAAATAAAATATAAAAGGAGCTTTATGGGGGTGGGGTGGGTGGCATGGTAGTCTTTGTATAGAAGGGAGAATTGTAGTTTGAATTCTAATTATAATGATTCATAATCTTTTATTATTAAAATTCCATAAACACAGGCCAGGGGAACAGGGAACTTGACTGGGAAAGTGGAGTGTTGAACAGGCAAGAAAGGGCTTTTTATTCATTAAAGAAAGTTTCACAGAGCAATATGTAGGTTAGGAAAAGGCTCCATCTGATTAGG
This sequence comes from Orycteropus afer afer, assembly GCF_000298275.1. Classification (NCBI taxonomy): domain Eukaryota; kingdom Metazoa; phylum Chordata; class Mammalia; order Tubulidentata; family Orycteropodidae; genus Orycteropus; species Orycteropus afer. Next base: position 480,251 of record NW_006922516.1, on the reverse strand, counting down.
ACTCAGGGGGTGAAATAGTCTCTGCCTGTTTTATTTAAAAATTCAGAACTAAGTCCCTGTGTTTGGGCCATGTTGGTAGGGAGTTATTCAGATTCACTTTCCTGAGGGTGGAAAGAACCTATTTGCCCTTCACTCTGTCCTAGTGGTTGAGAGCACATTCCATAGTGTCCACAGACACCCATGCCCATGGTTCAAGGTGGAGGATGGTTTGCAACACTTAGATTCTTAGCTGTTCACTTTCCTCCTGCTTAGACCTGCCTTGCTTCCCTTCCTGAAAATGCCTTTCCTCCAGCCAATATTCTGGAATCTATAATCAGCTTAGGCATCTAATGACTCAGTCATGGCTTAATAGGAAGATGGGGAAATCTACTTCCATAGTGATATTGCCTTGGAAACCTAAGGAGTGGTTGCTATGAGTCGGGACTGACTTGATGGCATATAACAACAACAACAACAATAGCTGCTGGTTCCTATGGCGAGGTAACCAGGAGCTCTGCTCCCTAAGTTAAAACGATAGGAAACCTGAAATGGAAATAGAACACCTCAGGGAGAGGGGCAAGACTGAAGATGAGAGTAATTACACCAATCGATAGCCTATTGTGATTAAAAGCCTATAAATACAGTCCCCCAGGGCCAATGGCAGAAGAAGCTGGACACATGCCTGGGAAATGAAGCATCAAATACAAAGGAAAAGGCTTTTCACTGGGACATTTTCAAGAAGTAATCCACAGAATAAGAAAAGGCTCCACCTGCCAGGATCTTAGGGCATGGATTTTGGAAAGACACAGGCAGGTTAGAGGACCAAGGCCCTCATATGCAGGAATATAAGATTCTTCAATTGTCAGTCACAGCTGTTCACATGGGAAACTGAAGTTCAGAAATGGGAAGAGATTGGACCTAAATCACATGCTGGGTTAGCAGTAGAGCCATAACTGGAGTCCCGGGCTGCTAATGACCATGCCAGGGCTCGGTTCATGATGGCATCTGCCTTCAGTTGGACACAGGGCTGGTCAACTACTCATGTTACAAAGAGATGAAGCTCAGAGAGGGGCAGCAATAGGCCAAGAGCCACATAATCCCTTTTGGGCAGAACTGTGATGAGAACTCAGCACTCCTGGCTTATAATATAGACCATGTAAATGGAGAATGGGTTGAGAATTGTGGCAGGGAGAGTGGGAATGGAAAATACAGTCCCTTACTCTACTGGGGGCTCTGCAGGATTTGTAAGCTAAAGTGGGAAAGATTCTCCCTTAAGTGATGGGATGGGACTAATGTAATTAAAAGAGGGAGGGGAAAAAAGGAACAAAGGGAGAAAGGAGAGCAACAAATACCTCCTTGTTTATTACTATGATTTTCTTTGGAAATAGTCTCTTCCTTGTGGAGTAGCTGGAACTGATCTGTCTAAATTGTTTTTCTGTGATACCTTGCTAAAGAACTTAGGGAAGCATCCTCCTAATTTAAAAGGGGCTAAGAGGCCCTCATTAGTGTATAAATGGTGAAACTTGTGTACCAAGAGTGAGCCCTAACAGGGTCTGATCAGTGTATAGATGGAGAAAGAAGGATACACATAGTGAGGAAATGACAACCTCAAATCTAGACTCTGGGTTACTGGTAGAACAATATATGGATCTTAGGACTCTTCATGGCCATACCAAAGCTCTGGCTAGTAGGAGTTCCAGGCAGCAGTAGGAGAATAAACAATGTGCCTTGAACTGCTCTAGTGACTGGCTATACATCTATGGAAATAAACCACTGGGAAGGTGTGCTTACAACCCGTGTCTCAGGAAACATGGTGGGGGAGTGGTATCCACTATATATTTCCCTGAAGAGGTCTGGCCCCGTAGGTGAAAATGGTGATTGTGGTCAGAAGTGGCATAGAAACAATGAAAACCAAAAGGTGATGAGACATGAATCAGAAATGTGTAAGCAATGTGTTTAGTTTCTTTCTTTGATATAATAGACTTAAGCCTCTGGATGGCACAAATGGTTTGAGCTCAGCTACTGATCAGAAAGATGGTGGAACACCACAGTTCCAAAAGATTATAGCCACTGAAAATCCTGTGGAGCATAGTTCCACTCTAAAACACATGTGGTCACCATGAGTTGGAATTGAGACAATGGCATTTTTTTTTTTTTTTTTTTGTTACAGACTTGGCTGATGTTTGGAATGCCCTGGAAAGTAGACTAGAAAAATGATAACGACAGGAAAGAGGAAACATAACCCATGGGGGCTCTGGAAAGCTTATCTGAACATACTTGTCATAGTGTGGAGTGGAATGGGTTCCCAAGTAGATAACTGGGAGGGGGCTGTGGTTGTCAACATAGAGAAAAAAGAAGGAGGGACAGAAAGAGGAAAAGAAAAAAGGAGAAGGAGGAGGAGAAGGAATAAGACAAGGATGAGAAGAATGAGGATGATGATGAGTTAAACAAGGAAGATATGGAGGATAAGGAAAACAAGGATGAGGAGGACTAGGACATGAAAGTAAAGAGGAAAAAGGAAGGGAAGAAGTGAGAGGAGGAGGCCATAAGAGAGAACACTGTGTATTAATTTTGATATTTCTTTTTAAAAGGTAGATACACTCCACTGCTCACTCCCACAGGAGGTAGAGCTGATTTTCAGGTGCGCATGAGTGTGTGTGTGTACACAAAATTTTATTTCAGGTTATCCTCTCAGTATACAAATGCCAGGTATTCAGAGGGAAATGGATGATACTTTGGCTGTTATTGCTCTCTCTAAAGAAAATTCTCTTCCTTCATGCCTTTGGACCTCCTCATCTGTTCCTGTTTCAGCATCTTTCTACAAATTCCCTCCAGATTTCTCACCTGTCCTCCTCCAGGTGGACAACTCCCCTCCATTTGAATCCAGAGCAGAACCACACTTCAAAATATTGTTCTAGAGCCAAACAGATCGGGAAGGAGAAGACAACCAAGAGTTGGCAAGCAGGAAGGATCCATTGGACCACACACAGGAGCTACCTTCCCCACTTTCTCTGCAGCACAACTCAACAGCCTCACTCTTCATGGCCACAAATTAATCATTCAGTTCAGTCTGTCTTCTGAGGATGTTATATCAGAGCTATCAAGACCACCATAAAAAAAAAAAGACTCTCTCTGACATTAATGTGGGGAAGAGATAGACATGGTCAGTCCAGTTCAGTGACAATATGTGTTCATGTTAGAGCCTGTGAGAGATGTCCCACTGTCCACTTTAAATCTTAACCCAAATATGTCAACGGGTCTCTGTGTTCCAGCATTGTTGTAATCTATGAAAGTGTATCCATGCAATTGTCTATAAAACATGGTTTGAGAAAACAGGCCTCTTCTCCCCCGACAAACTGGGATTTTATTAGCTGACTCTAGTCCCCAGGAGGGCATGGAGGACACTGTCCTGCAGATCCATTAGGAGGGAGTGATGCTCCGTCTGCTACAAGAGTCAGGACCATGAAAGATTTTCTGACCTGCAGTCTAGAGTGGGGCAGGGGACATACAGGGGTAAGGATGAGGAAGAATCATCTAAATAAAACAACCCCTCCCTTCTCTCCTGGAGGAGAAACAATTTTGCAAATCAATTATATATATATATTCCTTTGCTGTGAATTTACACTTGAGAAACTTCACCTGCTATGGGTTAACAGAGTGGTAAGTGTCATCACAAAGAAGCTGAGTGTATGACTAGACATCATGACCCCAGGACTATCTATGTCTGTACAGGACACAAAGAGCAATTTCTTACAGTAAAGGTCAACAGCATATTGTGATAAAGACCAATGATAGTGCAGTGATGGAGAAATTCAGGAAGAGCAAGTCTATGTGTTTCAGGGATACAAATAAGATGAATACAAGAGTAGTATTCAGCATATTTTGAAGGAGCCCTCGTGGCACAGCAGTATAAATGCTCACCTGCTAACTGGAAGATCAGTGGTTCTAACTCACCAGCCACTCCACAGGAGAAAGATAGGGCAGTCTACTTTTCTAAAGATTACAACCTTGGAAACCCTATGGGACAGTTCTTCTGTGTCCTATAGGGTCACTATGAATCAAAATCAACTTGATGGTAATGGGTTATTCTGCATATATACAGCAGTGATGTGTTATGTGGGCCTACAGAAATCAACACTATATTATCTTTCAATTAAGCTTTGGGTACATTTTATTTGGCCCAGAGTTTGATAATAGATCCTCACTAGAGAGTTCCTGGGAGCTCTGGTAGCATAGTGGCTAAGGCACTTGACTGCTAACCAGAAGGCTGGCGGTTCAAACCCACCAGCCACTCCCCGAAACCCAAGGAGGGGTCGCTATGAGTCAGGGCTGACTCGACGGCACATAACAACAACAACAACAAGAGAGTTCCTGGAACACTTTGTACCCTACAACACAAAATGCATTCTTCACAAATATCCAATAAATTTAATTGAAGACACAAAGAAAAGCACAAAGAATAATATTAAAATATTTTTAAAAAGTAGGTCATATTTTGGACTGAAATAAAACATAAAATAATAGCCAGGAAACTTTAACACCTTGTTATTAGGTGCCATCAAGTCAGTTTCAACTCATAGTGACCCTATGTACAACAGAATGAAACACTGCCCTGTCCTGAACCATCCTCACAGTCCCTTCACTGCAGCCACTATGTCAGTCCATCTCATTGAGCATCTTTCTTCTTTTTGATGACCCTCTACTTTACCAAACATGATGTCTTTCTCCAGGGACTAATCCTTAGTGATAACATATTCAAAGTACATGAGACTAAAGTCTCACCATCCTCGATTCTAAGGAGGAATTCTGGCTGTACTTCTTCCAAGACAGCTTTGTTCATTTTTCTGACTGTCCATGGTATGCTCAATATTCTTCATTAACACCATAATTCAAAGGCATCAATTTTTCCTCATTCTTCCTTATTTATTGCCAACCTTTTACATGCATATGAGGTAATTGAAAATACCATGGCTTGAGTCAAGCACATCTCAGTCTTCAAGGTGATATCTTTCCTCTTTAAGAGTTGAAAGAGATCTTTTGCAGTAGATTTTCCCAGTGCAATATGTTGTTTCATTTCTTGATCATTGCTTCCATGGGCATTGATTATGGATCCAAGTAAAATGAAATCCTTGACAACTTCAATCTTTTCTCCGTTTATCATCATGTTGCTTATTGCTCCACTTGTGAGGATGTTTGTTTTCTTTATGTTGAAGTGTAATCCATACTGAAGGCTATAATCTTTGATCTTCATCAGTAAGAATTTTAAGTTCTCT
>NW_006922516.1:473354-474899 GCF_000298275.1 Orycteropus afer afer | reverse complement strand
TCTTCTTCTTCTTCTTCTTCTTCTTCTTCTTCTTCTTCTTCTTCTTCTTCTTCTTCTTCTTCTTCTTCTTCTTCTTCTTCTTCTTTCAGGTTCTTAGATTACCTCTTCAGCATACAGACTGAATAAGTATAGTGAAAGCTTACAACACTGATGGACACCTTTCCTGATTTTACATCATGCACTACCCCCCTGCTCTGTTTGATGGCTGTCTCTCAGTCCATGTACAAGTTCCACGTGAGCACAATTAAGTATTCCTGGATTCCCATTCTTTGCAATGTTATCATGTATTTGTTGTGATACACAAAATAGAACACCTTTTCATAGTCAGCAAAACACAGGTAAACATCTTTCTCTGCTTTCAGTCAAGATCCATCTGATATTAGCAGTGATAGCCCTTGTTCCACTACTTCTTCGGAATCCAGCTTAAATTTCGGGAAATTTCCTGTTTGATGTACTGTTGCAAACTATTTGTATTAACTTAATCAAAATTTTACTTGCCAGTGATATTAATGCCTCAGAAACCCAAGGACGGGTTGCTGTGAATTGGATCTGACTTGATGGCAGTGAGTTAGGTTTGGTTGGTTTGGTGATATTAATGACATTGTTCTATAATTTCTGCATTGTGTTGGTTCACCGTTCTTTGGAATGGGCATAAATATGAATCTCTTCCAGTTGGTTGACCAGGTACCTTACTTCCAAATTGCCTTATTTAGATGAGTGGTCACCTCCAATGCTGCATCCGTTTGTTGAACTATTTCAATTGCTATTGCATCAATTCCTGAAGCTTTGTTTTCTGCCAATGCTTTCAGTCCAGCTTGGATTTCTTTCTTCAGTATCATCGGTTCTTGATCATATGCTACTTTCTGAAATGGTTGAATATTAACCAATTCTTTTTGGTACGCTGACTGTGATTTCTTTCCAATTGTTGATGTTTCCAGCATCATTCAATATTATTCCCATAGAATTCTTCAATATTGCAACCTGAGTTTAAAATTTTTTCTTCAGTTCTTTCAGCTTGAGAAATGTCCAGCATGTTCTCTTTGGTTTTCTAACTCCAGATCTTTGCACGTTTAATTATAATACTTTGTCTTCTTGGGCTGGCCGTTGAAATCTTCTGTTCAGCTCTTTTCCTTCATCATTTCTTCCATTTCCTTTAGCCACTGTACAGTCAGGAGCAAGTTTCAGAAACTCTTCTGACGTCCATTTTGGTCTTAGCTTTCTTTCCTGCCTTTTAAATGACCTTTTGCTTTCTTCAGTACTGTATGTGCAAAAGGGTTCACCTTTGATGTCTGTACCTCCCATACACCTCTCTGTCTTCCTTTTCCTCAATGCCAGCGTGTTGGTCACTCACATTTGGTACATTGCCCTTCTCTTCACCCAAATAAATACTTGTCTCTACCTATCTAAGTGTTCCCTCCCCTCACCTTTGACCTCTGGTAACCAACAAAGAAAGATTCCTTCCATATATAAACATATCCTTTACTTTTTATAATAACAGACTAATATAATATCTCTCCTTCTGTGATTGACTTATTTCACTCAGCA
>NW_006922516.1:467468-472314 GCF_000298275.1 Orycteropus afer afer | reverse complement strand
TTGCCTTGAGGAACTTTATAATTTTAGGTTTCACATTTAAGTCTTTGATCCATCTGGAGTTAGTTTTTGTGTATGGTGTGAGGTACAGACCTTGTTTCATTTTTCTGCAAATGGATATCCAGTTTTGGCAACACTATTTGTTAATCAGACAATCTCTTCTCCATTTAATGGATTTCAGCCCTTTGTCAAAGATCAGTTGACCATAGGTCAATGGATCTTTTCTGGGTTCTCAGTTCTACTCCATTAGTCTATGTGTCTGTCATTGTACCAACACCAGGAAGTTTTGAGTATTGTGCCTGTATAGTAGGTTTTGAGATCTGGCAGTGTGAGACCTCCTAACTTTTTCTTCTTCAATAGTGCTTTGCTTATCCCAGGTCTCTTTCCTTTCCATATAAATTTAGTGATTGGTTTTTCCATATCCTTAAAGAAAGTTGATGGGGTCTGGATTGAGATTGCATTGAATATATAGAATACTTAGGGTAGAACTGATGTTTTCATGATGTTCCATCTTTCTGTCCACAAACATGGTATGTTCTTCCATTTATATAGATCTTTTATGGCTTCTTGAAGTAGCCTTTTATAGTTTTCTTTGTACGGGTCTTTTGTGTCCCTGGTAAGATTTATTTTCAAGTATTTTATTTCTTGGTAGCTATTGTAAATGGTATTCATTTCCTTATTTCTTTTTCAGCAATCTCTTTGCTGGTGTAGAGAAATCCAACTGAATTTTGTACGTTGATCTTGTTGCCTGTCAGTCTGCTAACTCTCTCATTTAGATCAAGTAGATAATTTACTGAGTCTCTTGGGTTTTCTAGGCACAGGATCATAACATCAGCAAACAGTGACAGTTTGACTTCTTCTTTATGAATTTGGATGCCTTTGATTTCCCTTTCTTGCCTTATTGCCCTGCCTAGCACTTTCAATACCATGTTGAGTAGAAGTGGTGATAGAGGGCATCCTTTTCTGGTTCCTGTTCACAAGTGGAATGGTTTCAGTTTCTCTCCATTGAAAATAATGTTGGCTGTTGGTTTTACATATATGCCCTTTATTGTGTTGAGCAATGCCCCTTCTATTCCTATTTTCCTAAGAGTGTTGATCAGGAATGGGTGTTGGACTTCATCAAATGCCTTTTCTGACTCAATTGATATGATCATGTGGTTCCTTGCCTTTGTTTTATTTATGTGATGGATTGTGTTTGCTTTTCTAATGTTGAACCATCATTGCATAGCTGATAGGAACCCCTTTTGGTCATAATGAATTACATTTGATATGTTTTTGGAGTCTATTGGCTAGAATTTTGTTGAAGATTTTTGCATCTATATTCATCAGGGATATTGTTTTGTAGTTTTCCTTTTTAGTAATGTCTTTGCCTGGTTTTGGTATCAAGGTTATGCTTCCTTCATAAAATGAATTTGGGAGGATTCCATCCTTTTCTATGTTTTGGAATAGTTTTAATAGGATTGGTGTCAGTTCTTCTCTGAATGTTTGGTGGAATTCCCCAGTGAAACTGTCAGGGCCAGGATTTTTTTTTGTTGGTAATTTTTTTATGACCTGTTCAATTTCTTCTTTTGTTATGGATTTGTTCAACTTTTCCACTTCATTCTGTGTAGTAGTTAAGTAATATGTTTCTATAAATCTGTCCATTTCTTCCAGATTTTCAAATTTGTTGGAGTTCAGTTCTTCATAATATCCTGATATTATCCTTTTTATTTCCGTTGGTTCTGTTGTGATGTAGCCCATTTTATTTCTTATTCGTGTTATTTGTATTCTCTCCCTCTTTTCCTTTGTTAACTTTGCCAGTGTTTTGTCAATTTTATTAATCTTTAAAAAAAAACCCAAGTGATAGTCTTGTTGATTTTTTCTGTTGTTTTCCTATTTTCTGTTTCTTTTATTTCTGCTTGAACTTTTATTATTTCCTTTATTCTGGCAACTGTAGGCTTTTCCTGCTGTTCTTTTTCTAATTGTTGGAGATGTTGGTTTAAAGTGTTGATTTTGGCTCTTTCTCCTTTTTTGATGTGTGCATTGATTGCCATAAATTGGCCTCTTATCACTTCTTTTGCTGTGTCCCAAAGATTTTGATATGTTTTGCGTTCATTCTCATTTATTCCAGGAATTTTTTAATTTCAGTTTTTATTTATTCTATTACCCAGTCATTCTTAAGGAATGTATTGTTCAGTTTCCATGTGTTTGCTCTTTTTCCATTGATCTTCCTCTTGTTGTCTTCTAATTTTACAGCATTGTGATCTGAGAAGACGCTTTGTAGTATTTCACATTTTTTAAATTTATTAAGGCTTGTTTTATTGCCTAACATATAGTCTATCATGAGGAATGTTCCATGTCCACTGGAAAAGAATGTATATTGTTCTGTTGTTGGGTGAAGTGCTCTTTAGATGTCTATAAGTTCAAGCTGGTGGATTGTATTGTTTAGCTCTTCTGTGTCTTTGTTGAGTTTCTTTCCAGTTGTTCTATCTGTGATTGAAAGTGGTGTATTAAAGTCCCCTATTATTATTGTAGAGTGATCTATTTTTCTTTTCAGTTCTGTTAAAATCTATCATTGGGTCCATAGATATTTATTATAGTTATATATTCTTGTTCAATTGATCCTTTTATCATTATTTAATGTCCTTTCTTGTCTCTTATGAAGGTTTTTGTTTTAAAGTCAATTTTATCAGCAATTAATATCACCACTCCTGCTGGTTTTTGGTTGAGATTTGCTTGATATATCTTTTTCCAACCTTTGATTTTTAGTCTATTTTTTGTCTTTGTCTCTTCGATGTGTCTTGTAGACAGCATATTGATGGGTTATGTTTTCTTATCCAGTCTGCAACACTCTGTCTCTTGAATGGTGCATTTAATCCATTGACATTCAGTGTTTTATTGACAAGTATGAATTGGTTGCTGTCATTTTGGTCTGTGTTTTTTCATGGTGTTCTTGGTTTCTTTGTTCCATATAATTTTCTGTGCTGAGCTCATTTTATTTTGTGTTATCATTTCCTTTGTGGCTGTTGTTTTCATATTTGCTAAATATTTATGATTGTCCTCTTTTTTATTGTGATGTGAAAGTTTATCATTATTCTTTGAGGTTGCCCTGTGATTTATAATTTTCTCCCCGAGTTTAGAACAGTCCATTCTGTCTTGCAACTCTTTTGACTTCCTCACCATTTAGAAGTTCTATGACTACAGTTTTTTTTTTCCCCCTCTTTTTGCTTCATAGTTGTCCTCATTTTCCAATTGATGTCTCTGGTTCCCTGCTTACAATCTTGTAAGCTTATTTCGCTTTGGATACTTCTACAGCTGTGTTGGTTTCTGGGTTATGTCATCTTGTGTATTAATGGTCAGTTGTAGTTTGTTATTGTTGGTTCTCTCTTCAAAGGACTCCCTTTAGTATCTTTTATAGGCTTGGTCTGGTTTTAACAATTTCCCTTAAATTCTGCTTATCTGGAAATCTCCTAATTTCACCATCATATTTGAGAGAAAATTTTGCCAGGTATATAAATAATTATTGGTTGGAAATTTTTCTCAGGGTTTTTTATATTCACCCCTTTGCTTTCTCACTTGCATGGTTTCTGCTAAGAAATCAGAGCTTATTCTTATTGGTTTTCCTTTGTAGGTAACTTCATTTTTCTCATGTTGCTTTCAGGATTCTTTCTTTGTCTTTGGTTTTGATGAATTTGATGATGATATATCTTGGTGATTTTCTTTTGGGTTCTACCCTTTTTGGGGTTTTTTGAACTTCTTGAGTGGATCTATTCTTGTCTTTCTTCATACCAGGGAAGTTCTCTTCCAACAAATCTTGGACAATTTTCTCAGTGTTTTTATTTTTCTCTTCCTGTTCTGGAATTCCAATGACACGTAGGTTATTCCTTTTGATGGTATCCCACATGAACCTTAGGCTTTCTTTATTTTGTTTTGATTCTTTTTTCTGATTGATCCCTTTTCAAAGAAGTATTCAGGTATTTGTCTTCAATCTCATTAATTCTGTCTTCCATTTATTTGATTCTACTTCTTTGCCCTTACAATGTGTTATCTATTTCTGAAAATTTAATGTTAATTGTCTGGATTTCTATCTGTAGATTTTGTATCACTTCTAATTTTTCATTTACTTTGTCATTTTGTTCTTGTATTTTTTCCAAAATTGTTCTAGGGTTTTGTCTGTTTTCCTTAATTTTGTCAGTGCTTTCTTTGATCTTTCTCCCAATCTTTTGACAATACCTAAGTATAATCTTTTTGAATGCCTAATCAGGGAGTTCCAATGATGCTTCTTCCTCAGGGATGTGTTCCAGTTCTGTATCCTGCTCCCTTGTTTCTACCACTTTATCCTGCTTCTTTGTGTGGACTGTGATGGTATGTTGTCTCTGAGACATTGTGACATTGTTGTATTTAGATCTTTCTTAACTGTTTGTGAAGAGCAGTTAATAGTGAGTCAGACTCTTCTTGGTGGTCATTTATCATTGGCCAGTTGGTGAAGGATGCGGTGGCTTTCCCTCAGTAGTTGGAGCTGTAGGAGCTGCAGGTGTGGTTGCATCATGTGGGCATAGTTGCTGTCTCCCACTCAGTTAGACAAAAACAGCAACCAAAGAACCATAAAAAAAAGTAAAAGGAAGCAGACAAAAAACACATTGTATAAACACATAGGAACAATCACCAAGAAAAGAAAAACTGAAGAAAAGAAAAAAATAAATACAATATCTGGGGAGGGGGCAATAAGAGAAAAGAGGTAGAGTAGGAGAATAATGAAGAAAAAATGGGAACATGCAAAAAGAAAAATAAGCAATGGGGTTAACAATGAGAAAGAAAATCATGGGAACTAGGAACAGGGAAGAGAGAAAAAGCTGAAAACTAGAACCTG